>NC_045685.1:26296685-26596685 GCF_003331165.1 Xiphophorus hellerii
GATCCCAAATTCTTTTGTCAACTTTAACTCACCCTGTGGAGCAGCCTCCTCCTCTTCTGGTTCATTTTCTACATCTAAAATATATACATAAAAGAAGCCTGACATTATTTTCCACTTCATATAACAGAGAATAACAAATATGTCTAAAATGAGGTGGAAACGTTGCTGACCTGCTGGATCTGTCCAGTTTCCAGTTTTGGCTTCAGGAAGAAGAGATTAGTTTAACAAAGATCAGAGTTAGATTTTATCCCCTAAAAATATTTAATTGGACTCATTTTAGATAAAATAGATACATATGAAAAATAAAAATACATGAATTTACCTTCATAAAAAGTTTCCTCAATCTCAGTTTCCTCACTGGGACCTGAGGAAGTTACAGCTTGTGATTATTGAATATCTTTACAATCATAAAACATTCAAAAATTTATATCCGTTATAAAAAAAAATCTTTTGAAAGTTTTCTTATTATGAGATGAGATTAAATTAGATCAGACAGTCTGTAGAGATCAATAATCGTTATCAGTAACAGTATTTTTTATAGGTATCGTTACTGGCTAAAACACAAACATTCAAACAATTTTATCAGCTCCTTCTGATTCTAGATATATTTTTCCCTTAATGTGAATCACAGGAAGTCAGAGAAACTCACCAGCAGCTTGACTCAGAGCCGTCAAGGCACAAAGAAAACATCAGTACATTCAGAGTCACCATGATGCAGATTGAAGATCACCTTAAAAAAACACAAACAGTCTCAGCTCAATAAAGAAATAATTGAAGTTGGATGAAAGCTTTTTACCAAAGCAGCATCAAAATTACCTTTTTTTCCTTCACTTCAGCATCAGACAAGCTTCAGCTCTTCTGTCTGCAGGTCCTGGAATCAGCTGCTCTTATATACTGTCACTGACAGAGCAGGAAATGTGGACAGACCTGTCAATAATACACTAGTAACAGGATAATGTTCCAGTGAAATCCAAGCAAAGACGTTATTTGTACTGTATGACTTCAGCATAAGTCATTTTTTTCACTGATAAAGTTTTTCTGGAAAAATAATACAGCTTGTACTTCCCGTTCTGATTAATTCTTTCTCTGTTTTTCTGTCCTGAGTTGTGATGTTTTAAATCCTTTGTGAAATGTTTCAGTGAAAAGTCCCAGGACTCAGATTCATCTGAAGAAATTAGGATTTTATTTCAAACAAGCCCAAGTTACAAATAGGTCCATACAAACCAGGAAGTAGCGACAGCAACAAAATGTCATTTTTCAACTTTCTTGTGTTATTACTATGAAGTGTGTGTGCATGTTTACGAATACAAGCTTGAAAATTCACATGTCCACATTTGCCATTCGCTTGGCTGGAGAGGGACAGGCAATTTTCTCCTCTTTGCATGAATGGACAGGTTGATGTTGCCTCTTGTGTGTCGAGACCATAAGAATCAAATTCTGTAACTGATCTTGAAAGATCTCTGTAGGATAGTCTGACATATTTACTTCTGTTACATCTGAACATATGGCTGCAGCCGTGTGTAGCTGTAGAATAAAAAAAAATCTCATCTTATAGCAGGCATGTTGTGGGGCCACATTGTCTCCAGTCTGCCACCTCTCAGCTGTCCGCTGTTTCCTGTGAGCCCTGAGAAAACAGAAGGTTGACTTTGGTTCCTCTAAGGCAGTGGTCTCAAACTGCATTCCTCCAGGGCCCGAGTCCTGCAAGGTTTAGATGTGTCCCTTGACCTAAAGACTTTAAATAAATGGAGAAACTGTCTCACTAGCATGCAGTAAGGCTCTACAGAGATCTGTTGATGAGCTAGAATTGGAGTCAGGCGTGTTGAAGCAGACATCTTAAAGTTGCAGGACATCAGGATGACTTCCTGCTCCAACACACAGGAATCAAAGGATTCGTGACCAGGACTTACCAAAACTTGTTGGTTAGGAGGTTTGATTTAGTTGTGTTGGAACAGGGATGCATTTGTGGATTAAAGATGATAAAATAAGGAAAAATACAAAGAGTGAATTTACTTGTTCAAAGAAACATAAATGTCAAGAAAATTTAGTTTAAATAGTTTTATTAAATTAGAACAGAGAAATGTTTATTTAATTTCTTCTGAGTGTAACACAGAGTGCCAGCACCTTCTCCATGTTACCATGGAGACAGAGCAGTCAGGTTGTTCATTAATGCCTGCAGCTGATAACTGATACCTGAGTTTCCACAGAATCTCAGTAAATGTTATCATGAACAGGGTTATTCTACGGTCACATGGAAGGAGAAATCTTTGTACTTATTATATTTAGGTCAATGAAAGAAAATGAGAAAAAACTTAAGAAATGAGTAAAATAATAAACTACAGCTCACATGGATGTGTTTGGCATAAAGCTGGTCTTTAGATTAGGTTTAAATGTTCATATGAAAACATTTGCATCTTTTCCCTTGGAAAACCTACTCATCAAAGTTATTATAATGCATGAATAGTTTTTGAAAGAATGACCCATATCCAGTTCTTCCTATTAAACCACAAGATTTTTGACCCAAAACTTAAAATCCACTTAAGAAAATTACCTTTTTCTTTTCAGATTGTTATTATCTGGAGTTTACATGAACCCTGTGATGCAGAAGTGGGTTATTTTTGACCCGGTGAGGTCATCTTTTTGCAATGTCTTTGTAATGAAAGAATTTCATCACTTCATATTCCAGGTATTCCTAAAAACACATGTTGCTAATATCATGCAATTCAAATTTTTAATTTACCTTTTATATATTTTAAGGAATTGAATTTTTTATTTTACTACCCCATTCTTCCAGAAGTGGGTCAAAAATCACCCACATTCATTTCCTATGGAATTTATTGGGAATCTTTGTTTGTTATCAACTGTGACTGTCAGGAACCCATTTTGGTCAGGAACCCATTTTGGTCAGGAACCCATTTGGTCAGGAACCCATTTTGGTCAGGAACCCATTTTGGTCAGGAACACATTTTTTTGTGAAACATACACGCGCTTAAAATTACAAAATCAAATTCTTGAGCTTTTACTTTTTTACAGATTAGTGCAAGGAAAAGCAAACTGATGACTTTCTGCAGTTCTTGTTTAGCTTCCTGATCATTTTCTGATAAAACTCCAATTAAACTCCATTTCATTCTCTTGGCTAACATCAGATATACTTTATTTTTTCTGGGAGTGACAAAAACAGATCATTAAATAGACTTAGAGGTTGACATTGACACAGTCGAGCAAAAAATTATTTAGAACCATGGAAGAACTAGTGTTTTCAATTATATGCATTTAACCAAGAGGTTCGATTCTAAAAATATTTCCATTTGGCCCAATTTCTGTTTTAAAACTGGCTTATTTTGATTTTTATATGTAAACAATCCAGACACACAAACATTTGCTGCTTGCTTCTTATTTATTATCAGAGAGCAGGAGAGAAATTGATTACAGGTAGCAAACCCTCACCAAAGATTTAAAACACAATCAACTGGATTATATTTAGAAGCAATCATGTCAACTTTTGACTCATGTTTGAAGCCAAAAGTTGATGGTTGATTACAAGAAAAAGCAACTCATTATTTTTTGCTGGATGTTTGACCTGCAGATTTACTTGGCAGGACGAATTTTCATGCTGAAGCTCTTCAGGGAGTAATCATATCCCTTCCATTGAGCCCATTCCACTCCAATAGCAAAGAGAGTATTGTCAGGCCCCCAGCGATAAACCCCATTAGGGTTTGCATTGTGACAAGCATTATACCAGAAAGCACCCAAATATTTTTTGGCACAGTTGTCGCTCCACTGGTCCTGGTCTTTGTCAAAGGTGCTAAATTTCTGTCCGTTGTGAGGGGTAAGGCTGTCTCCTGCAGAAATCATGACAGGACAGAAAAACTATATGAATAAAAATAGGCATTGAGTTAAATACTTAAATTGTGAAAATAAAATTGTAATTTCAATATAAAAAAAAATACTGGTTATGTAAAAAGTTGTTTATGTTTTATGAAATAAATCGTAAGAAGTTATGTTAATCTCTTATTAGACTATTATCAGTGAGATCAATTAAATTTACTTTGCTCCAGTTTTTGCTATGAACTGCCAACATCAATCTGTCTGATTCAGAACCATAAGAACAAACTTTAGGTTTAGATATCACTGACACAACACATCTAATCCAATCATGGTCTTTTTTATTAATCCTGAATGGTCTAAATACAGTAAATTAGATTTATTATTATTATTATTATTATTATTATTATTATTATTATTATTATTATTATTATTATATACCTGCACTAACACAGGAGTCCCTCAGGGATCTATGCTCAGTGCCTTGATTTTTACTTTTTAGAATCATTTCTCTACTTTCAGACCCAGCACAAGTCAAATTATTAAGTTTACAAAAAGGATGGAGTAGCATCCATCCATCCATCCATCCATCCATCCATCCATCCATCCATCCATCCATCCATCCATCCATCCATCCATCTTGCCTGGTAAAGTTTTTCTCATGACTCACCAGCGCCCCCTTTGTTGTTGAAACCACTCACATGCAGGAGGTAACCGTCACACTCAGCATCGACTTGAAATGAAGAGTAAAGGGCAAACTTTTTGTTTCCTTCAAAGTCCTCCATGTCGACCATCAGTTCATAGTTTTGATTCCTTGTCAACTCATGGATGTTATCAAGACCTGCACAGACATGAAAACCATTAACATTGTATTTTTACTGAGACTTTTACACACTCAGTTCTCAGTTGGGGCTCCTTTTGCCCAGATTACTGCAGCAATGCACCATGGGATGGAGTCGATCCATCTGTGGCGTTGCTCAGGTGATGTGAGAGCCCGGATTTTTCTGATAGTGACCTTCAGTTCTTCTTAATTGTTGGGTCTGGTGTATCACATTTTCCTCTTCACAAACTCCAGAGATTTTCTATGAAGTTAAGTTCAGGCGAGTTTTCTGGCTAATTAAGAAAAGGGACACCATGGTCCTTAAACCAGGTACTGGTGCTTTGGCTCTGTGTGCAGGAGCCAAGTCCTGTTTGAGAATTAAATCTGCATCTCCATAAAGTTGGTCAGCAGCCAGAAGTGCCCTAAAACGTCCTGGTACATGGCTGTGTTGACCTTGGACCTCTGTGTGTGGAGGTTCTTGAAGCACTGACTCCATCTGCAGTCTACTCTACATTTCTAAATGGGTTTTGTTTCATAATCCCCTCCAGGGTGTGGTTATCCTGATTGCTCGTCTTCCCCTTCACCTCTTTATGAATGTGTGTGAAAACAGAGCTCTGTGCACAGACAGCTTCTTTAGCAGTGATATATGTGTCTTGCCCTATTGTTCAAGGTGTCAAAGGTCATCTTTAGGACGACTGTCAGGTCAGCAGTCATCCCTATGATTGTATAACCTACAATCATAGGAATGATTGTAGGTTATTGTAGGTTAGATTGTAGGTTTAAATGGTCGCTGGACTCAGTGACCATTTAAAAGCCTTTGCAGGTGTTTTGAACTAATGAGCTGATTAGTTTGTGGCACCAGGAGTCTGAAATATTGAACTTTTTCACAATATTCTAATTTTCTGAAATACTGAATTTACAGTTTTCATTAGTTGTCAGTAATAATCATCGACACTAAAAGAAGTAAACATTTGAAATATATCAAGCTGTATGTAACCAACGAATATAATATACAAATTTCATTTTTTGAAAGAAATTACTGATTTAAATCAGCTTTTTCGTAATATTCAAATATTTGACCTGCACCTGCACACCACCACGTTGCAACACAATAGTGAAGAAGAAAGTCTATCAACTAAACAGATGTATGAAAAATGTGGCTATAACTATGTTATTATTGTCCTAAATAAATAAGCAAACCATACATTGACTAACTGTTGAGGATCATGTCTCACCCAGCCAGTACTCTCCAGCAGCGTTTCCAAAGCCTCTCTTGTACTCGGCCCAGTTTCTGTAGAAGTTTACAGAGCCATCCATCCTCCTCTGGAAAACCTGGAAAAACAAAAGAATCTGTTCAAGAAGTGAACAAGTTTCTCACTTACACATTCATTCTGAAAAGAAAGTGAGTTTTACCAACTCAGAATTGATTCATACACTCAATATTTAACATGACAAAAGTTACCAAGTTTTACTTTTAACAAGGAGGTGAAAATGGAAGGAAAATAAAGACTCTTCTTTCAACAGAACTTGATGTTTGTTGGATGAAATCCTCCAAGAACCTTCAGATAAAACAAATTGTACTGGGAAGTTTATGTAGAGTAGAGATGGACTCACCGTCCAGCGTCCTCCCTCTGAGACCATGTCGCAGTAAGCCTTCACACAAACACACAGATTAATGAGTTGATCCAGTTTTTTACATTTATATTTTATGTAATGCAATGTCACACGTTATGTGGAAAAATAAATACTATCATTGTGTCAGTAAATGTGAACTTATAATTAAATAAAATTGTTAGAGATTTTTATGTATTATCATTTTATTCTTACTTTAGTTCACATTAAGTCTATAGATCTTTGTGATTTTCTGTTTAAAGTGTTCTCTTCTTTAAATGACCTGGAGGTCACTACTGTCTGTTCAACTTTACGAGAAATAGTTAACACTAAGTTTCTCAGACCTTAAACCCTTTTGCAAGAACACCTCCTAATTTAGTAACCACCTGTGAGCAGTCGTATTTTGTTTTATTGACAGTACTGACCGAGATTTGAACCAGGCTCAGACCTTTGATCAGATATCACATCTGGAACCGGGTTGTTAGATGTTTGGGTTAGAAGCTTTACGACCTCTGTTGTTTTCCTGACTGCCCCCTTGCCTGTTCTTCTTTGACAATAAAAACAGGAGTTTTTGTGAGGGCAGAGCAGAACGCTCTGTGGATTGTTCGGAGGAAGAATTGGCAGAGCCTTCCCTTTTGCAAAAGCTCCACGTAAAATTCATATACGTTGTCTGTGGTTCTTTCTTTTATTTAGGTTCGAAAGGAAAATACCTATCAAAAATTTCATCTCAATAAATAGCTTCTTTAGTTATAGGTGAAAGAAATTGGAGCTTGAACTGAATCAGATACTAAACATCAAGAAAGTTAAGTTTCAAATAGTCAGTTTAAATAATGTGTATGAAGATTAAGAAAATAACCTGTCACGTTTGAAGGCAGATAAACCTCCAGTCTTGGTCTTGCACAGAACTCTAATCTGGATCTTCATTTTTATGAACAAACCAAACTTGAAGTTCACCTGAATAGCAGATGTGGTTCCACTTGGATAGATGGTGTACACTCCACTGGGTCGTGTCTTGTCCTCATTGTAGACGTCATTACAGTCAGCTGGCAGTTTGATCACTGAACAGCTGATCAGCAGTGGAGCCAAGAGGAAGAGAAGTGATGACAGCTAGAAGACAGAACATGGCACCTTCTGAACATCACCCATCAAAGAAACTGATTAACATTCATCTAGTCAGATTAAACCTGATCCCTGTTCTTGTCCTGTATTTTGTGCTGGCAGATTTTCAGTCAGAATAATGCTGAATTCTGCCTTATCAATGGTTTCTGGTAGGTGAGACCCTCCAATTTTTAACAACTCATTTGATCAGTCCTGTTAAGAAATGTTATTTCCAGAGCCAAACAGTATGACAGTGTTTACATTCATTTAATGTTTGAATACATTTAAAACTCTCTCAACATTTCAGTGACTGAACAAATACCTAATATTTTAAATAGTCAACAAACTCACTAGAAGTTGTTTGATTGGTATTTTTTTGACTACATTGTTAAATATGTTGTTTTTATTCATATTCTAATCATCATTGATGTTTCATAATTTGTACATTTTTATGTTCAATGTCTCTCTGCTGTTTTTATTTTGGTCATTTGTTGTTAACAAGATTTTAAATATGAAAAAAATCTTTCCTTGTTAAAGTAAATAAAGATAGAGGAATCATTTTTAATTTTTCCTTCATTATCCATCATCAAATCGATAATTCAGTCGCATCATTTTTTATAGTGCAAAGTACAGGCTTACCTTCATCTTTACTGTTGATCTGAATAAAATTGATCAAAATTGATGAAAATCTGGAGTCTGAATTGCAATACAATGAAATTCCCTGTCAATGTAAAGAAAAATAAAGAAAGTTTAGAGGCCAAACACAGTTGTAAATGAATTCATTCGTTCATCTCTCACCTGCAGCTGGAATGAACTTGATTCCAAAACGTCTGCTTCTCCTCTGTGTCTCCAACATTCAGACATCATTATTTATACCTAACAAATGTGCTGATGTGTCACCTCACCCTGATTCTCAGAAACCTAAATCAAACATCACCTAATGAAAAGAAAGAGGTTGGCTTCTTCATTTTACAAAGCAAATACTGGATACAGGATCTGAACTAAGGTGTGAATGAAATGGAACACCAGTGTCCCCAAAGAAGATGTGAACAAACACTTTTTATGACAGGTTTCTAAATACATTGTATCTTTTCTCACAGACATATTTACTCAGTATTGTTGTCAGGCCTTTTAGTCAATATTTCCGTATCCTGGTAGAAATCGGACCCAACACCAACACGCCATACACAAGCAAAACGTTGGCCAGCATCCTGTTGGGGATTTTATTAGTATTGATCATATCTAATGTGGTTCTGATCGACTAGAACTGCATTCAGCCGATCAGACATCTTGCTGTTGCATGCCATTATGTCCGACTTCGTCACGCTGCTACACTCACTATCCAAAAAAAGGTGTCAGTACTGGAAACATGCTGTCTCTTGCATTTCTTCAGCATGCTGGAAAACTCAGTTTTGATCAGTTTAAATCCCCCTATGACTTTTGAGCAAACTGGACAAACGAAAAGCCGATCAACCAGAGTCTGTAGGATGAGTCTGATCAAATGCAGAGGCTATTAATAGGATCAAAATCACAACTTCAATCCAAGATGGTGGACTTCCTGTTTACATCGTGGATGAAGGAGACTTTTCTGTGGGTCTCGGAGAGCTGCACAAGTTTATCAGTTTTTATCCCTGTGTGATGAAGTGAGGTTAACGTGGAGGATTGTTGAGGAATTCTTGGTGAGACTTACAAAACTTTTGAAAAATGTGATTTTCATGCATGACTAATAAACATAGGAATTACAAAAGTCTTTTGCAGTGCTTTAGCTGCTTGGTGATTAAAAATTTTCTGAATTGAATTAAAACAATAATAGCTGCAGTTATAATAGATGTGTATGCAGAGAATTATAAGCAATCCAAGTCATAAAAAACAAAGAACCGCTCATAATGCACCTTTTCAAATTGGCACATTCATCCATGGATGGATGGATGGATGCATCCCTCGGATTTGGAGGCAGTGATCCTCATTCTGTGCCACTTCACGCTCGTTTGCTAACCGCTCCAGCAAACGCTTTAGATCACGACCTGATGAAGCCAACAGGACCACATCATCTGCAAAAAGCAACGTGATGCTCAGGCGACCAAAACGGATCCCCTCAACACCTTGGCTGTGTCTTGAAATTCTATCTATAAAAGTTATGAACAGAGTCCGACTTACTGCCAGCATTATGGACCAGACTCTGACACCGAACATACTGGGACTTAACAGCCGTTATCATAGAACCCATCTGGTATCCTATTCTGCTGGAGAACCCTCAACGGGGCTCCCTGAGGGACACGGTCGAACACTTTCTCCAACTCCATAAAGCAGTGGTCCCCAACCATGGGCCGCGGACCGATACCGGTCCGTGGACTAATTAGTACCGGGCCGCGCAATAAATAATTAAATATTTCCGTTTTATGTATTATTTGAGTCTGGGGGATCTTTTATTTTGAAAATCCTTTAACCGGATTCTCTCGTTACGTCTTGCCGCCAACATTGAGCCACAAGCAGCAAAATGAGTCAGAAACAGATCAGATTCTTTGGAAAGTTTTTTATGAAAGGAAAAGGCCCAGAGAAGAGACAGGAGGATGGATTTATCCCGGCAGGTGATTCCCACAGTCCAAGCTCTGCATGATATGGTGACCGGATGTTAATGAGGCAATGAAGCTTCAAACTGCTTCGCCACTAGAGACCAAGAACCCTGAGCATCAGCAACACTTCTGGTGTCATTGTCTCTCATCTCTCCCAGATGGACCGTCTGGTTGCAGAGAAACAAGCTCAGGGCTCCATTAGTCGTTATCGAGAGTTAAAATTTTCACAAAAGTAAAATGTTCATTTTTGTGGCGCATCTGTATCTTATTTTGAAGGGATATGTAAACGTTACCATAACGACCAGAGTCAGAGAGCGTTAGGACAGTGGTGGAGACGAGATGAGAGGAGTAGAGCTTGTGAGTTTTAGGTCTGGTTCACACGGTACGATTTAAGGATTGTTGGCCGATTTTCCAAACCTCTGTGACCACAGAGCCGATAAAAGTCCAACAGGTTCAGTCGGTTCATTTGTCCAGCCACACGGCAGGAGCAACACCACAGAACCGATTTCACTCACGAACATCCCTATTCCAGAAGAAAATCCAGTAAAACCCCCAACAGACCATACATAAATTTAGAATAATCCAACAGTAGTGATAGTTTGTGTAATCATTTTAAGCGATTAAAGACAAAACAAAAAGAAAAGACTTTTGATAAAAGACGCTCTATTTGCGGCACTATGATTTGGAGGCGAGTTATGTTTTTTTGTAGTTAACAATTTAACTGAATAAACATAACCACATATAATAAACATGTATAAAAATGACCTTCAGAAATAGTAATAAACATTTCCACATATCACCTCCAATGTCCACCGGACTCTCAGTTGCCATGTCAGCTGTTTGGGATTCCTCTCTGTTCTTACGTCACCGCGCTTTCTGATTGGCTACCTGTCACATTCAACAGGCTGCATCCTCGCTCCCAGTCAGGGAAAACCCCACAGGCTGGGATAATCGGGCCAAGACACCACACACTGCAGGACGTTGTAAGATTGTCGTAAAGGGAAAATCGGGGCAAAAAAAAGTAAGACTTTAGCTGGAACACCAACATGCAGAAGCATTATCTTACGGTTGCGCCACCCCCACTCCCCCCACCGGACCGCAGCAAAATTGCCAAGTCTTGACCGGTCCTGGGTAATAAAAAGGTTGGGGACCACTGCCATAAAGCACATGTAGATTGGTTGGGCGAACTCCCACACATCCTCCAGGACCCTGCTGAGGGTGTAGAGCTGAACCAAAGCTACACAACCAGGAAGAAAAGCAAACTGCTCTTCCTGAATCCGAGGTTCAACTATCCAATGGACCTTCCTCTCCAGGACCCCCGTGAGGCTTAAGAGTGTGACCCCTCTGTAATTGTAGCACATTCTGTGGTCCCCCTTTTTGTATAGGGGGACATGGAGGTGGGAGTTAAAGCCCCGTCTCCTGAGAGACTCTGCCAGATGTTCCAGACATTTATGTTTGGGCCTGTCAGGTCTGACCGGCATCCTCCTCCACCATCAGAGCCAGCACACCACCAGATAGTGGTCAGTGGTCAGTGGACAGCTCTGCACCTCTCTTCACTCAAGTGTCCAAGACATGTGGCCACAGATCAGATGACAGCAATGATCTCTGGTGTCCTGGTGCCAAGAGAACATGTGGACACATTATTCCTGAACATGGTTTTCACTATGGATAATCCATGATGAGCACAGAAGTCCAACATCACTCATGTTCAAATCTGGGGGACATTCCTCCAACCAGGTCTCTCTGTCATTGCCCATGTGAGTGTTGACGTCCCCCAGCAGAACCAGGGAGTCCCCAGGGTGGGGCTCTCTCCAATCAATCAATCAATCAAATTTTATTTGTATAGCACATTTCAGCAGCAAGGCATTTCAAAGTGCTTTACATCATAACAAACACAGAATCACAATGCAATATAGAATCAATCATTAAGTCAAGTTACATCAATAAATTTGTAATTGATTACATTTCAAATACAATTCTAAACAGGTGGGTTTTCAGTTTAGATTTAAAAGAAGTCAGTGTTTCAGCTGTTTTACAGTTTTCTGGAAGTTTGTTCCAAATTCGTGGTGCATAGATGCTGAAAGCTGCCCAAGCTCCAGTACCCCCCACACCCCAAAGACTCCAAATAGGGTTTGTAATCTGACCTGCTGTGTGTCTTAAGAGCACTAATAACAGTCAGAACTGGTCCCCCCTCAAAATCTTTCTTCTATAGCTTTAAAGATGTCATTAAAAATAAACCACATAAGGAAGGTCAAGTTTAGGTCACCTTCTTCACTCATGACTTTTTCTCTCTTTGTCATGTTCCGAGTTTTTCAGTGTATTTATTTAGAGTTTTCTGTGTCTCTGAGTCTCCGTGCTGTCCTGTCCTCTCCTTGATTGTTCCCTGGTGTGTCTCGTTTCCTTGATTACCCTCTGTGTATTTAACTCCACCTGTGTTCCTTGTTCCTCGTTGGGTCCTTGTCTAATGTCCTCAGTCAGTAGCCATTCGTTTGCTCCGTTGCTACCTGTGTTGAGCCCTTGTTTCCGGCTCAGCAGTGCTGCTGGGGTTTTGGACTTTTTGGATTTTTGTTTGCCTATTCTCACCATTAAAATCATCATTTTCATTTCTACCTGGGTCTCAAGCATCTGCCTCCTCACCACCTACACCGCAACTTATGATAGAAGGACCCGACCAGACCGAGGTGAGGTATCGCTTACATCATGGACCCAGAAATGTTGTGGAGAACCATCGAGGACTATGTAGCGCTTGTGGCAAGCCCGTACTCAGCCCATCAGCGACTGAATTTAGCCACACGAATGGTCCTCGTGTTGGATGGGTGGATCCCGCGATTTCCGCATTGGGGGCTGACGGAGTTGCAACAGGAGGCAGAGTGGCAACGCCTGACAGCCATAGCGGTGCTGAAAGGCAACCCTCTGCCTCCCAAGCCGGACTATCTCTTTGCCAGCCCAGCACCAGCGTCTCCGGGACCAGCACCTCAAGCCGGTGCACCGGAGCCCATTCCAGCCGGCGCACCGGAGCTCGTTCCAGCCGGCGTTCCCGAGACTCATGTCCCTGCTCCAGAGACTGCTCCAGCCACTGTCCCCATGGTGATGGGGTTCCAGGCAGCATGCCTGGCTCCAGGCCGACAGGTGGCGCGGTTAGTGGGTTTTCCCGCCCCATTTAGTGGGTTATTGGCCCCAATTAGTGGGTCTTTTGTTCCCTCAGAGCTCCCTATTTACGTCCCTCCTCCAGAGCTCCCTAGTTCTGTCCCTCCTCCCAAGACCCCGCCTCTTAGTGCTCCCCCCGAGACACCTCGCCGCTTTCAGGCGGCCCCCGAGACTCTTCGTCGCCACCTCTAGCATCGCGGACGCCCTCCGGACTTCATCGTGGGCTCAGCCCCTAGTGCCGGGGACGGCCCCTGGACCATCCCCAGGAGTATGCCTCCTGTGTTTCCGCCCACCCTGGTGGGTTGTTTTTTGTTGTTTTGGACTCCTGGCCTTCCTTGTGTTTCCGCCGACCCTGTGGGTCATTTTTCTTTGTTTATGGACTCTGGCCCCCTGTCCAGCGCCCCTCCGCTGGACAGGGAGGCCAGCGGAGGGGCCTCCGCTGGCAGCGGTTGTGTGTTATTGTGTGTTATTTGTTTTGGGCATCTTGGAGCCGCTCTTTAAGGGGGGGTACTGTCATGTTCCGTGTTTTTCTGTGTATTTATTTAGAGTTTTCTGTGTCTCTGAGTCTCCGTGCTGTCCTGTCCTCCCCTTGATTGTTCCCTGATGTGTCTCGTTTCCTTGACTACCCTCTGTGTATTTAATTCCACCTGTCTTCCTTGTTCCTTGTTGGGTCCTTGTCTAATGTCCTCAGTCAGTAGTGACAGTCCATTCGTTTGCGTCGTTGCTACCTGTGTTGAGCCATTGTTTCCGGCTCAGCAGTGCTGCCGTGGTTTTGGACTTTTTGGATTTCTGTTTGCCTATTCTCACCATTAAAATCATCATTTTAATTCTACCTGGGTCTCAAGCGTCTGCCTCCTCACCACCTACACCGTAAATTATGACACTCTTTGTTTAAAGCAAACACCTGATGCAGGAACTTTGCTGAGGGCTGCGTAATATTTGAATACCACAATCCTTAAATCAAATATGACAGGTTATAAGAAAACTGTTGACATTTTTAAACAAACATGATCTTCATTTAACTGTAATACAACTCATCAGTAAACACTTGACTATGTAACTGCAAATAACTGTATCAGATGGGAACATCCCAAATGTATATTACTTTAGCTTCCTGAACATTAATTACAAAATTAACTCTGAAACATATTAATATTAAAAATATTAAGCACTTCATAAAGACTTCGCACAATTTCTCTGTTAAACCTTGTTCAAATATCTGTCCACTTTGGAAATTAAATTATTTTTTTTCTAACATAGACTTAGACTGACTTTGTTATCATTTTGCATGCACAGGGTGTATACAGAACGAAATTTCATTGCATACAACAAAAAACAAATACCAGAGAAATCAATAAGATGATAGAAAAATAAATAATCCAACACAAAAACAAAACTTAAAAATTAATTTCTAAAGGGTGTAGGAAGAAGACAAAGCTTCTTCCTACTTCCTTACTGTTTACTTATTTAATCTAGTATTTATTTATCTATGCTCTACGTGAATTATTTAAGTGCTGGTTATTTGAATTTGTTTATTTTTTTTACATTGTGTATTTCAGTCTAGAATGTAGAATCTAAATATTTCCAACATTATTTAAATTCAGACATTTAATTTTTCCTCCATGTCAACATTTCTACACATTTTCTGCTCTGGGATTCACTGGGCCAGCAGCCAAAAGACAAAATGCTTTATTATGAGAGTTATGCTAAAGAGGCTTCAAAGCCTTTTTTATTTTTATTTCATACTATAAATCTG
This sequence comes from Xiphophorus hellerii, assembly GCF_003331165.1. Classification (NCBI taxonomy): domain Eukaryota; kingdom Metazoa; phylum Chordata; class Actinopteri; order Cyprinodontiformes; family Poeciliidae; genus Xiphophorus; species Xiphophorus hellerii. The sequence goes on from NC_045685.1 coordinate 26,311,513, forward strand.
CTAATTATGAAATGATGCACAACACAGTCAATCACAGCAGGTCAGGCTGATCCATTCAGCTTTCACTGGCAGCTTTGAAATGACACAGAAACATTTGACCATCACAACCACTTGGTGTCACTGTTGAGTCTTCTGATAAGAAATACAGACTGCTTTATGATGGAGCTGTCCATGGTTAAAAAACTTAAATTCATGTAAGAATAGTTTTCTTGATTTTCAATATTAAGTTGAAGAATTACTTATGAAAAACATTATTCCACAAATACTTACAAATGTAAATCTGCTTTTACCGGGTCTGCATAGCCTAGAAACAATTATGTTCTGCCATCATCCTTAGGATTTTAAGTTTAGTTGGTCATTAGGTTATTTCTGAGCTTTGCCTTTTGGGTTGATTTCTAGTTTTACTCCTTCAGTTGGTATCTCAGCTCTCTGATGTCCTTCAACTGACCTTCACCTGATCGATTGTTAACCTGTGAAGCATCTGGTGATCAAGTTCCACATTATAAATCACTTTTGGATTAAGATTTATAGATTCTAAGTAAGAATAGAAAACGTTGATCTCTACATGAAGAACACACACAGGGAAGTTTAGGCTTTGGTTCACAAACTAGTTTAATCAATTCAAAAGTTTAATTTCTAAAATATACACCAGAAACATGATTTATAATGACACAAATACAAATACACACCAAGTCTGTTTTAGATACAAAGTTACTTATATCTTGATTATTTAATTGTCATAAAGAGAAAATTTTTAAAACGTTTTAAATTTTGAATTAAGTTTGATTGCTAAAATGTAAAAGCAGACACACATAACAAGACATCCAGTCGTGTTTGTTGGATTCCTGTCAGTGTGAGACCTCAGATGTTTTTGGCACAGACTGACGGACGATGTTGGTCGCACTGCAAGTCATCCCAGCACTTGGATTCTGCAAGAAACAACAACAATCACTGAAACATCACTCAAAGCAAAGCTGTGAAGCTGTCTGCACAGCTGATCCAGTCTAATGTTTTAACGAGACATAAATGGATGATTTTTACAATCTACCAGATGCCTGGCATTATAAACCTCATGTGGAAATTCATCTTAATCACCTCCATAGTTCATTTGAAGGCAGTGCTGGTATTTGTAACTACTTGGCTCTCCATGGCACCAGTTTGAGTAGTGGAAGGGACTCCCATCGCTCCACAGCCAAACGCCCTCCTGAAATTTAAACAAATTATAAATGTTAATATAAATGTCCCAGAAAACTGACAGTCCTTTTATACTGGGTGAAATTACCTCCTGAGCATCAGAGCCTCCAATCCATGTATCTGGTGATCCGTGAGTTGCAGTTGTTATCAACCTCTGAATGTAATGGTACTCCCAAAAGTTGTGGATGGATGCAAGGGTTGCCTGCAAAGACACACAGTTTCTCTGCAGCCGAGACAAACAGAGAGTTCATGGGTTAAAGCAGTAGAGGGACTCGGGTAATAAAAAACCATGTAAGAAAATGTTGAAGGAAACAGATCGACTTAGATCACCTGGGCTTTCGCCCAAGTCATGGTTCTTGGGATGTAGATGAAGCAGCGATGGTTGAACTTTCTCCAACCAGCAGGACAAGAACACCTCAGCAGATCATTTGTTGCTGCAGACAAACAGATGCAGATTCAGGCCAACTCTTCACATAGGTCATCATATTCCCAGACATAATGTTCAGTGAAGGCTGCATCTGTTGGCCAGTTTAAAACCTTCAGTGAAAGTTAGATTTTATTACACTTCATAATGACAGAGTAACAACATTCCAACATGGAGATTATTAAACTCAACTATTCTCAAACCTACAACACTCCAGACATGATATATATGACCTAAAATAAGGAAAATGTAAGCATGGTGGAGGATCTATGATGCTGTGGGACTCAGTAACCTGAAAATAGTTCATAATTGCATTGTTTAACAAAATTATCCTCCATAGCATTCAACAACATTATAGAAATAATTCACCAGACCCAAAATCTACTAGGAAGATACAAAGTCATATGGATAATGTGTGGATGTTTTACTCCAAAAGTATGAAAGTTATCTCTTAGGTTATAATTTTCTTCTACTTCTTCTACCAGAGATGATCCCAAATTCTTTTGTCAACTTTAACTCACCCTGTGGAGCAGCCTCCTCCTCTTCTGGTTCATTTTCTACATCTAAAATATATACATAAAAGAAGCCTGACATTATTTTCCACTTCATATAACAGAGAATAACAAATATGTCTAAAATGAGGTGGAAACGTTGCTGACCTGCTGGATCTGTCCAGTTTCCAGTTTTGGCTTCAGGAAGAAGAGATTAGTTTAGCAAAGATCAGAGTTAGACTTTATCCCCTAAAAATAATTAATTTCACTCATTTTAGGTAAAATAGACGCATATGAAAAAAATACATGAATTTACCTTCATAAAAAGTTTCCTCAATCTCAGTTTCCTCACTGGGACCTGAGGAAGTTACAGGTTGTGATTATTGAATATCTTTACAATCATAAAACATTCAAAAATTTATATATATTGTAAAAAAATATTTTGAAAGTTTTCTTATTATGAGATGAGATTAAATTAGATCAGACAGTCTGTAGAGATCAATAATCGTTATCAGTAACAGTATTTTTTATAGGTATCTTTCTGGATAAAACACAAACATTCAAACAGTTTTATCAGCTCCTTCTGATTCTAGATATATTTTTCCCTTAATGTGAATCACAGGAAGTCAGAGAAACTCACCAGCAGCTTGACTCAGAGCCGTCAAGGCACAAAGAAACATCAGTACATTCAGAGTCACCATGATGCAGATTGAAGATCACCTTAAAAAACACAAACAGTCTCAGCTCAATAAAGAAATAATTGAAGTTAGATGAAAGCTTCTTACCAAAGCAGCATCAAAATTACCTTTTTTTCCTTCACTTCAGCGTCAGACAAGCTTCAGCTCTTCTGTCTGCAGGTCCTGGAATCAGCTGCTCTTATATACTGTCACTGACAGAGCAGGAAATGTGGACAGACCTGTCAATAATACACTAGTAACAGGATAATGTTCCAGTGAAATCCAAGCAAAGACGTTATTTGTACTTTATGACTTCAGGATAAGTAATTCTCTTCACTGATAAAGTTATTTGGAAAAAGGATATATCATGTACTTCCTGTCCTGATTAATTCTTTCTCTGTTTTTCTGTCCTGAGTTGTGATGTTTTAAATCCTTTGTGAAATGTTTCAGTGAAAAGTCCCAGGACTCAGATTCATCTGAAGAAATTAGGATTTCATTTCAAACAAGCCCAAGTTACAAATAGGTCCATACAAACCAGGAAGTAGCGACAGCAACAAAATGTCAGTTTTCAACTTTCTTGTGTTATTACTAGGAAGTGTGTGTGAAGCAGTCTGACATATTTACTTCTGTTACATCTGAACATATGGCTGCAGCTGTGTGTAGCTGTAGAATAAAAAAATCTCATCTTATAGCAGGCATGTTGTGGGGCCACATTGTCTCCAGTCTGCCGCCTCTCAGCTGTCCGCTGTTTCCTGTGAGCCCTGAGAAAACAGAAGGTTGACTTTGGTTCCTCTAAGGCAGTGGTCTCAAACTGCATTCCTCCAGGGCCCGAGTCCTGCAAGGTTTAGATGTGTCCCTTGAACAAAAGACTTTAAATAAATGGAGAAACTGTCTCACTAGCATGCAGTAAGGCTCTACAGAGATCTGTTGATGAGCTAGAACTGCCAAGGAATCTCAGTAAATGTTAACATGAACAGGGTTATTCTACGGTCGCAGTGAAGGAAAATCTTTGTACTTATTATATTTAGGTCAATGAAAGAAAATGAGAAAAAGGTAAGAAATGAGTAAAATAATAAACTACAGCTGACATGGATGTGTCCTGGCATAAAGCTGGTCTTTAGATTAGGTTTAAATGTTCATGCAAATCTAGATATAAAGAAATGTTAAAATAAAAGATTCCTCAGGAGATAAATTAATATCAGATTGATTAGTGTAAAAAGAAAAAGGATGAAATATAAATGTGTAATATGTCATCTATGAAGAACATAATTTCATTAGTTTCCTGAACTGCATGTGCAGGTTGTACTTTAATATTTTGTTGTGGGCTGTGAATGTTTATGACTCCAGAGACGTTTTCAGGTCAAGATCATTAACTAAGAAACTGTGACGACTGAGATAAAACCTGTTTGTTTGTTTTTATCATTCAGCCTTATCATATTTCACTGGACGTCATGCTGAACGGTTGAATTTAAATGTTGAGACATAAATGTTCTACAGAAAATCAATCCGTAGAACATTTATACTTTTTGTTTTCTTTTATAAAAACTTTGAAATACTTGTAAAAAGTTATAAAGCTTCCTATTAAACAGCAGGAAAACTTTATGTCTGATATTGACAGGCAGGTTTTAAACACATTGAGAGATTCTAACATTCCTGTTATTAAGAAAGAAAAAGAAAGACACAGGTCGCGTTATTCCATATTATAACCACTAGGGGTCACTGTTTTCTGTCAAATGCATGGAACATTTTTCTATTCTGCTGAATGTGGGGACAGGATGTGGTTAAAGTCTAATAAAGAATGCTCTCAAACTGGGAGAAAGTGTTTTAAAAATATCAATTCAACTAAATGAAATATTATAATTTTATCAATCACTACTCTTTCAAAAAATTAAGGATGAATTCACAAAGACACTGAATTGAACACATGTTAAAGGAATGAGAGGAATATCTTATTAAAACAGAATAACTGTAGCAACATATCATTTGGAAGTTTAATGACTATAACTTGTATATTCTCTTAAAGAATCTTGGAAATTTATTCATACTTCATTCATTTATGTTTCACATAATGTCAAAAACACATATTGAATTTTAAACTCAGAATGTGAAAAAAATGTGAATAAATTAACTGAACCATATGAGAACAACATGGTTGATGCTAATGCTAAACTCAATAATAAAGCTTTCTAACTCAGTGACTGCATGACATCATAATATTAAGTTCCTGAATATATGTTACACATATTATAACTGTTTATAGGCAGTTAACAGGAAAGGTTGACTATTAAAAGTTTAATAAAATGAATAGAGATGAGTTCAATTAAAATGAAAGCTACAAAGAGTTATTCAGCTTCTATTCTATTCTATTCTATTCTATTCTATTCTATTAATTTTTTTATAATCCTCAGCTTGATATACAGTTTTTAATTTCTGCATTTATCCACCAGATGGCGCAGAAATCTGTATCAGGTTGTTAGGGTCAATTACCAAAGATAATCAGATAATCAGATAATCAGGTAATCATTGCATCAACAAAAAAAAAAAAAAAAAAAAAAAAACACCCTGCAAAACAAAGGAGATGAAAAGACAGATGTGAAAGGGTTAGAGATTAAAATGGAAGAAAACAGAATCAAATTCTGGGATAAGGATTGTTTTTTTGTAAAAATAAATAAATAAGTAGATAAAAAATTGCTTTATTGTTTCAAAGTATTTTCATTTAAAAATCCTTCACACAGCCATTAGCATCCTGACTACAGTCATCATCAAATAAATGGCTTCCTGCACCGTGCCTCTGTAGGGTCAGGTGTCAGCAGGGATCCATTAAAACAAATGGAGCAGAACCAGTTCCAGCGTAACTGAGCTGTCAGTGTGTTTGTTCTGAAAACATCTCCACCTTTAAATTTCAGGAAAACTAAATATTGGCTTTAGGTGCAGCATGTGAAGCTATGTTTGTTCTTTTTCACAACCTGCAGTTTGCTGATACAAATATTTTTCAAGCTTATGAACTGATAACATTTTTGTCAGTTGCATGTGACAATAGTAAAAAAAATCCTTTTTTCAACTTTGCTTATCCAAGGAAAACTGTTTATATTGTTGACTAAATAACAGCAGCTGAGAGACGTAAAGCAGGAACTGTCCTCATATTTAACAGAAGGATTTCCAATTTGAATATTTTGTTTCTGGATTCTTGTGTACATTGATAAAGTTCTGTTATAAAAATGCTGAAGTGAAAAGCTCTAAGTTTGATTACACAGCTGAGCATGAAATGTGGGAAAAATAAAACTAATTTGAGGACACATAAATCCAAACTTCGACCCCCCACTGGGTTTCTATGTCAGGAGATACGTGGAGCTGTGGCGACCTCAGATCGCAGGCAGGGATTCAACACCTGCATCAGAGAGACTAACACTGCAAACAGAAAGGGGCGGGGCAAAGGTCACAGACACTGCTCACAGAGAGAGAGGAGCAAGGTGTTTAATTAGAGAGAGAAATGTTTGAATAAGGCAAAACTTTAGGAAGATGGCAAAATGTGACCACAGTAATCGCTCTATAATGTACTAAAGTTACCATGTGCAAGAATAAAATCTTCTTTAAAGGCATGTCAGATGTTTTTGAACTATAAAACGAATATTTAAGAGGTAAAAAATTACAGGAACAATTATTTAACTGTGTCCAACTAAACAGTGACTATAAAAAAATGGAAAGGGAAAAAATGTGTTGCTTTAATACAGACACACACACATCTTTTTTTATCAATGCTAAAGATTTTATTTGGAAAGTTGTTAGAAAGGACAGGTTGATTTCTCTTGCATTACAATCAGAAGGCATCTGTGCCTATAGGGACTAAAATGAGTATATTGTATATTTTTGGTCAGTTTTTGTGATATTAAAGCAACAGAGCAGAAACATTTAAGGAAATGACTCATGGCCAACAGGCATGTTAACTCGTATCTGCTGAGGATTCATGTCAACTAGTAGAGGAGGATCGCACAGACAGACGGGAGCCCAGCGTCACATTTGGTGCCACTCAGGCATCCAGAGTCGTCATCTGTTAACAGGACAAACACAACATCCAGTCAAGCTGAGGCGCCGTTGGGTGGTCTACAGTACATACCATTTTTCTGAATGAGTTCAAAGTGAAATGAAAGGTTTAAGTTTGATTTACCACCAAAGGAGAGCTGCAGACAGTTGTTCTCATCCTTTGAACTTTGCTCATCGCAAAACTTAGCAAAGCTAGGGAAAACAGAATCCTCCCAGGACCAAGAAGAATCCTACAGGACAAAATCAAACCGACTCAACTTCAGATTAAAGATAAAACCTGGTTTTGAACTGTGTCCGGATGATTTGTCTACCTCTGATGTTTTGCTGCCTCCAACCCACACTTGTCCGCCATGATGTCCAACACTTTCCATCTCGCTGTAAATCTCTTGAGCTTGTATGTCATTATACACAGCAGCGAGTGAACCTTCAAGTTTGGATGCACAGTTTTCCTAAAGAGAAGACAGAAATTACAGAGTTGAAAAACAAATAGAGAACGATGTCATTGAAAACACTGTTGTGTCTAAACCTGCTATAAAATCAGCAGGTGAGTCTTTGACTGTCATGACATAAATGTTCAGCCGAGGAAACGGTAAATGGTCTGTATTCCTTTAAAGCTTTATCAAGTCCAAATGACCCAAATGCTTTGCATTGGGACTGTGAACTCAGTAAAAACATAAAGGTGCTAAACTATGAACATGAAGTATGTTTTAGCAGCATGAAAAGACAAAGTTTAACAGTAAATTGGAACCAATTCACCTAACAATATGAGACTTTTTAGCATTTTGATGTGAAATGTCTTTTCTGGATTACCTTAGCCTCTTTCCAGGTCATATTCTGGGGAACGAAGAGGAGGCACTGAGTGCTGTGCATCGTCCATCCATCAGGGCAAGTGAAGTCCAAGTGATAGTCTCTATCTTTGAATAGTTACAGATATAATAGATTTATTAGCTCTGACAAGTTACAGGATATGATTCTGAATCAGTTAAAAATGAGGGAAACTGACCAGTTCCACCCATCCAGTCATCACCGTAATCCAAAATAAAATATTTACATTTACAATTTAAAGTTTTATAAATGTATTTATGATCATATACAACTTCTTTCTTTGTCAAATTGACACGATACAAATAGAATAATGTAAATAAAAATAATAATAAAAATGACTTACCCTCAGTTGGTGGCTGATCAGGAGAGTCAGTGAACGGAGCGTCTGCACACAGAGGTTGAAAAACAAAACTTAGAAGAAGAGTCGTCAATGAAATAACTAAGTAAGAGGATTAATGTTACATGCCTTTCAAATGTTATATTTAATTCACTGCAGAATAGTGTATATAAAAATAATAATAAAAATGACGTACCCTCAGTTGGTGGGTGATCACCATAGATAGCGAACAGATCGTCTGCACACAGAGGTTGAAAAGCAAAATTTAGAAGAAGGGTCTTCAATGAAATAACTAAGTAAAAGGATTAATGTTACATGTCTTTCAAATGTTATATTTAATTCACTGCAGAATAGTGTATATAAAAATAATAATAAAAATGACGTACCCTCGGTTGGTGGCTGATCAGGAGAGTCAGTGAACGGAGCGTCTGCACACAGAGGTTGAAAAGCAAAATTTAGAAGAAGAGTCTTCAATGAAATAACTAAGTAAGAGGATTAATGTTACATGCCTTTCAAATGTTATATTTAATTCACTGCAGAATAGTGTACATAAAAATAATAATAAAAAAGACTTACCCTCAGTTGGTGGGTGATCACCATAGATAGCGAACAGATCGTCTGCACACAGAGGTTGAAAAGCAAAATTTAGAAGAGTCTTCAATTAAATAACTAAGTAAAAGGATTAATGTTACATGTCTTTCAAATGTTATATTTAATTCACTGCAGAATAGTGTATATAAAAATAATAATAAAAATGACGTACCCTCAGTTGGTGGCTGATCAGGATAGTCAGCGAACGGAGCGTCTGCACACAGAGGTTGAAAAGCAAAATTTAGAAAAAGAGTCTTCAATTAAATAACTAAGTAAAAGGATTACTTTCAATTAGTGAAAGTAATCCTTTACCTTTACTTTTATTTTATATTTGAAAGACAATATAACATTGTCTTTCAAATGTTATATTTAATTCACTGCAGATTATTTAAGCAATCAAAAGAACTTTATGAGTCATAAAAGTGAGGCTTGCAAACACATTTTATCGATTCAACAGAGCTTGTTGTGACACATCGTCATGTTTTCCTTATTGGCAGGACACACAATGAATAGTTGATAAAAGAAAAAAGTGAAAACATTTACCTCCTGTTGGACCAAAAGGATAGTCTGTGTCTGGAATGGCTGCAGACAGGTTGAAAATATATGAAGATATGAAAATAATCAATTTAATAATCTATAAATGCAAACATTGGTTAAATCAGTAGATTTTATGAGACTTTTCAACTTTATTTTCCACAATTATACATGAATCCAGAGACACCTTCAAAGATACTTTGCATGTGATTTCTTTTCAAAACATATTTTTTGTTACTAATTAATGGAGTTTTCTTATGTTGCACCTGCTTTAAAATGTCTATTTAATTCACTTTGCCTCATTTAGAACAAATTCTATTATTCAGGTTTAGGAAACTGGAGGTTTACAGTCAAAAGCAGCTTTGTGAGTCATAAAACTGAGGTTTGCACACAAACGGTCTCAATGCACAAGAGCTGCCAGCAGACAGAGCTTGTGACATTTAACCCAGGATAGAAAACTAATGTCGAGTGAAGGTCATGGCAATAAAATGCAGAGATGCAGATACAAAACAAATGCAGGATAAATAAAGATTTTCCAGAACTGCAGCTGACAGGGATTTCTCCCTCAGACGAGCAAACAGCCGTTTTATTCTCAAAAGAAAAGGTTATTAATCTTTTTAGATTTTATATTCTACAAAGTAGTTACTCTATACTTCAAAGAAATAAAAAAAAATGTAAATACATACTGCTGCAGTAAATACTCACAGGCTGCATGGACCAAAGTCAACATGGTGAATCCAAACCAAGACAAACTCAGGGTCTTCATGGTGGAGATGACTGGGAGGCAACCAGTGGTGATAAATGGATTTTCTACAGGCAGAAACGCATAACTTACATCAATTCCAGCACAAACATCGAGTGAAAATGACAAGACAACCATCATCATCATCATCATCATCATCATCATCATCATCATCATCATCATCATCATCATCATCAAATCTGTGGTAAAGAATTACCTTCTTGTCTTCAGTCTGGTGAGTTTCAGCCTGCAGCTTCAGTCTTGATTTGAAATGAGGCAGAAGGAAAACAGCTCACTGACGCCTTACCAACCTAATTACTGAGTTCTCAGGCACTGAACAGGATCCGACATCCGTACGCAGTAACAACAAACGGTGAGCAGAACCAGTCCGCATTACGATTCGTTGGTACTTTCATTAGAAAGAGCTTCTTGGTTTGCAGGAGTCTGAGCACCGAACAAACAACACCCTTGATAAATATTTAATTGCATTCATGTATTTATTGAGCACACAACAAAATGAGGTCAGAGGTGAGCTAAACAAACTATGAGCTCAAAAAATGTCAAACTGAAAGATAAATGGGCCCAGTTCAGTCCCACTTAGCAAATATTTTAATCTTATCAACATGTTTCTGTGGATTTTAAGTAATATGTTTAAAAATGAGCCAGAGGGGCAACGTGAAAGAGAATCTGTGGAGGGAGATGAAGATTAGGGAGGCTGACTGATGGTTGGATCAGTCAGACAGTCAGACAGAGAGCAGTTACTGATCTGCACTGCCACCCTTCCACCACCAGGTGTCACTGTTGGACTCGGATACATTAGAATGTGTCTAATGTCTAAAAATATTTACTCAGATTATGGCCAATATATGTTAAAAATATCAATCTAATTAAATAAAACACCATCATTCCATCAATTTCTACTCTTCAAAAAAGTTAAGGATGAACTCTCTTGTCATGGTTCCTAAATTAAACATTTAATGTAAGGAATAAGAGGAATATGCACCAGAGAAAAAATATAGTAATATAGTTTATCCTGTTTTTATATATTTTATATTCTTATTTTTGTGTGAACCCACTTGCTTTGACTGATTGTCACTTTGCTGCTCAATTTGGGGCAATAAAGGAATTTTTAAATCCTCTGACCAATAATCCAGTTTTCTCATTCAGAAATTGTCATAACGGTTGTTTTATTGAGAGCTATTTCATTCAAAATTGAGTAAATAAATACTATTATTAATAATTAATAAATTATACATCAAATAAATAAATGTACCCATTAAATAAAAACAGTAATTCTAAAAGTATTGATTTGTTTATTTTATCGATTCTTTATTTCACAATGATGTTTTACCTTGTGACGCTTTTATTTTGTAAATGTATTATGTTAGATTGTAAAATGTAAGATTTTTATTCATGTTCTGTCAGGTCAAAGTTCAGCGATCAGAAGATATGTTTATGTTTGTTTCAAATATGTGAACATTTGTTTTCAATCCATCCGTTAGGAGAGGAAACTGTAAAAAATGATGCAAACATGAGAAAAATGATTCCAGCTTCCTCTTTTACTTCAACAGAATTATGACCTCAGGAAAAAAAAATAATACTCACCAATTTCCACATGGTGGCGCTAGTCAATCATACAGTGTCTGACACATTAATGAGTTTCAGGAACTGATAGATGAACGTAAAAAATGATGTTTTTTTTTATATTTCTCAAAGTTTGATGTGAGTAAAAACACAGAATCTGTGAGACTTTAATCAGGAAACTAACAGCGCCTCTGTGGAACGTCTTCATTTCAGAAATACTAAAATCAGGTGGTGTTACGTTTCACAAATTGGGAAAAAAGAAATCATTCCTAATTTAACAGTGAAGGAGTTAAGGTCAGAGGTAACAGCTGACCGGTTTCGGGGCCAGTCGGTGCCTGATGGGGCCCATCATGATCCCGCTGGCACACGCATGTCTAAGACAACAGACTTTGTTTTTCCTGCTGTAGAGATGATGTCATGCTTGTTTGATGGAGTCAAGATAAGTTTTCATTTCTTGCTGTTGACATTCTGCAGAAGAATGTCAACATTCTTTTTATTCTCTCAATAAAAGTGAAAGACAGAAGGATGAAATGACCCGTTTTTTCCACTGAATCAGGAAACTGATTTAATCTGTAGCTCATGGAATGAAGTGGGATCAGTTTTAAAGAGGAAATGCTGAAAGATGCCTCACCTTTTTCCCTCTGAACTGAACATCAGTCCAGGTGGTCGGACCCGTTTCACACAGACACGACAGCTTATCGGGTTTCACAGCATTTCTGCAGGCTGAGGTCAAGACACTGGACAGAAAATGATAGTAATAGTAATTAGAACTTAACTACAGAGTCGATGAAAAAACACAATATATTGCTGCTTATTTCAAACTTAAGCATTAATTTTAGATATAGAAAAAACCTTTTTGTTCTGAAAATGGGTTTAAAAGCAACATCAGGTATAAAGATTCACACAAAAAAACTCTTAAAGTTTTAAAATCTACATACAAAAAAAGATCAACAATAACAACATTAATAGTCATAATAATAATTTACTTTACAAGACTATATGAGAAAATATTGAGCAAATAGAAAAAGGAATATCTGACTTTTATTTCATTCTATGCACAGTTAACATTCATACAGTAGCAGGAAGTGATGTAATTGCCTGTAAAAATAAATAAGATAAACACTTAACTCTGCATTATCATGTCTTACATTGATCTTTTATGATGCTTGTTCCAGCACATTTATCAGATTAATTTGCTTAATAACGTGTTTTATGAGATATAATCATCTTTGCAAGGACATTTCCTCATAGCAAAGCCGCGTAGCAACAACAACTGTAAACCAGTTTCTCTGATGAAAGAGTTTCCTCCTAATGATGGCCGACCAAAACAACTTCATCAGATTCCTGTAGCAGAATCTGTTTCAGTTCTGAGGAAACCGGGCCGCTGTTGCCAGAAGGAGCTTTGCTTTCTTTTTATCTGCTGTATAAAAGCTGAAGAGTCAAAGTCACGACCTGGAGATGAATCGTTCACACGCTGGAGGTAAGTTGTGTTATTTTTAATAACTGCATGGTGATAATACTGAAAACAAATAATCAAAATTAATGTTCACAAAAATACATTTGCTGAAGAAGCTAATCAGTGCTGATATCTTGATTATGAAACTCATGTTGGATTCTTTAATAGATGTTTTATAGTGACTGAGTTTCTGTTTACATTACGACCCTGCAGGTCGTCCACAGAGGAATAAAGATAAAAAAACGATTAGTTTAACATTCAGAAAACAGAAATAACAGAAAAACTATTTTTATTTTCTTTAACACTAATAAATGGGTTAATATCTCTGATTTTTACATGAAGGATTCACTGACTGTTTGTTCATTTGGTTCATTCTCTTTTTCAGAAAAAATATCTGTTTTAAAGAGGAATGAATCTAATATAATCTAATTTACTTTGGTAAATTAGATTTCAGACCCGTTTGTAAACACATGATATCTGTGTAAAATGTAATCTCTTACTTATTTCACTTACTGGTTTTACTATTTAGTCACTATATTGGAATATTAATTTACTGATTTTACAGCCTCCATCAGCATATTTACAGATTTCAGCTAATTGCTAAATCAGCAAGAAATCATAACAAACAAATCCATTAAAGGTTTTGTTTGCACCAAAAAAATAATAATACAAGCACATTAGAAAGTGGTGTTTTTTAAAGCTGCTTTCTAAAGTAACCTTATCAAATTATTTGTTTTTTAATGTATAAATAACAGCTTATTGCCATATTCATACTGTGAAACCACCTGCATTACTTTCAACAAAAGAAATGTTTCTAACAGCTCAAAGTTTCGAGTCACAGGTTGAATTTCACTTTACAAAAATAACATTTTGATTTTCCCCAGTAAATACGTTTTTGAAAATGAGAATCATAAATTTGTGTTAACATTCCTGACCTTATAGTTTAATGATCTGTAAACATCACAGCAGCATTTTTTGAGATGTTGTTAAATAATACATATTAGAAATTGAGATGTAACAAGTATCAAGTTGAAATATCCTGAAACTAAGTTAAAGAATAAACCAAGTCAAATATTTCAGGTTCTGCACCAGCCATGACTTTATCATGTAAAGTCTGAGGAGTTTATGAAGATAATAAATATTTTCTCCTTTCTTTGTTCATAGATGGATATGAGTCTAAAGGAGTTACTAGCAGCCGTCTTCCAAAGGCTACCTGTGTCCACAGGTAAACGTCTAGTCAGTTTTAGTTTGAGCTAAACATTCATTTTTAGGCATTATGTGTTTATTTAAAGTTTCATCCATGATCACATCTTAAAAAAAATTTTGACCTTGTACCTTTTTCACATTTTCCACTGATCATTTTAACCCTTTCTTTAAACTTAAAAAAACTTTATTTTCTCAATCTCAGAACTTTTTTACTTTAAAAAAAATTCTCCCTCTTTTGCAACTTTGCAGAACTCAAAAGTGCCACCTACTGGTGCAACTCGGTATTTGTGCACAATTTCTCCTCCATCTTCCTTTCTTGGCATCATTAGCATCACTGATGCTAATTAGTGATGCTAATTATATCAAGGATAAACCAGCTAATGTCTTGGAAAGATTCATGTTCGTTTTTACGTGAACTATATCTGAGAATATAACGATTTCAAGTAGAAGTTAACTTTCATTATCTCACCTGAAACAGGAAGAGTGTTTTGCTAACTTTAGTTTTTTTCTGTCTTTTTCTCATTTCTAGATCATTTTGTGAAGGAATTCCTTCACGTTCTCCACCAGGATTTGTTTCCCTGCGTGGTTCCTGTGGGAGTGGCCGCTACGTTTATGTCCGTCCTCTCTGCCGTCTTTGTGGCTTATAGATGGAACCGAACCCCAAAGTGCAGATCCTCCGGTAACTGCAAGATGCTGCAGGAAAACATAATAAATGTGATGTTTTTGTCCAAACAGATGAAAAATGATGCACAAATCCAGGCAGTTCTAGCTAAATGTGCTGACATGAAATGTGTTTCTGACAGAAGTAGATGAAGGTGATGCATCCTGCACTGTGGGAGCTAAAGAGACAGAGAGGACTCATGTAAGTGGAAACAGATTTTATGACCTGTTAGAAAATGACCTAAAGCAACTCTTCTGGAAAAAATAGATGAAACTTTGATCTGCAGAAACATATGAATGTCTAGATCAGATGTTATGGGATCTGAAGACAATGTCACCTACAGGAACTGTAACTGTTCTACTGTTTGCTTTTTATTGCTAAATATAAACTCAGGAGGAAAAAAGGCAATTAAATTAACACAGAGAATGAGGGCCATACTGATAAAATATTAATAATAAAGGAATAAAATTATGAGAAGAAAGTCATAATTTTATGAGGATAAAGTCTGCATACAAACTATGCATTTTACAATATGTCACTGATTTATTCTGTGTAAAGAGAAAAATCTTCTTATTAAGCATTAATGTTTTTGACATATTAAGAGGAAAAATAAACATAGCTGTTAGTTTTTGCTTGTTTAGCCTCCCATATTTCTCCTCAGGGCAGAATGTGGATGAAACAGAGACGTGTCTTAGGGTTTAAATCAGGACGGATTATGCTGAGAAACAACAAGTTATAATGCGTAGGCCACTAGTTTAAGGGATTATGGGAAAAGTTGAAGAAAGCTGAACATGAAGCTGCAGATTTATGGGGAAACATCAGTGCCTCTGGTTGCATTTTTAAGCTACAGCTGAATGGAGTGCAGATGAATTGAAGCTGTTGCTTTTCTTTACATGATTCATTTTTTCTAACCAGCAGATAAATGAACTGAACTGTTTAAAGCTGTCAGCTTTCAGCTTCTCTCCTCTGATTTTTGCCGAAGGCGATGAAGACGAATCCGAGAAGCCAGGTCTCCCTCAGTCAACTGCAGAGCGTCGTCACGACGACGTGGATAAACAAAGTAACACACACACTAAAACACATCACTGCTGTAGTTCCCTCTGTGAGATTCACACGTTTGAACTACAAATAACAGTCAAGAATATTACATATTGTAATACAGTAAATATGTAAAATAGCACTTGGTAATAAATCAAACTTTACATCTTTTTAGTCAATTAAAAGCAAGTTTCTTGTTGTTTCATATTGAATTGGTTTGATTTTGGATAAACAAACAAACAAACAAACAAACAAAACAGGATTGTTCCATTAAATGCCGTAAAAACCTGCAGCCTGAAATAACTTCATGAAAATTGGTTTTGGATTCTTTAAATAGCAAAGTAAAACTGTAGCATGATTAATAAGTGTTGGAAGTCAAACACAGGTATTCTTGTGTATCTTTTGTATTCTCATAAGTAATATAATGAATTTTATCTTTTGGTGTTGTCAGCTGGAAGAACGTTTGAAACAAAGTGACATCCTTCAAAAACAGCTGGAGAACGAACTGGAAACTGCAAGAAGAGATCTGGAGGTGAGAGAGGGAGCTTCGTTCTTTACCCCGGAAACGTTCTGTGTTTTCTCCATCTCATGATACGATGTGAAACAGTTTGGTTTAACCAAAAAGCCAAAACAAAATGAATCTTAAAGGGAACAATTATCTTTTTAAAGTAACAGAACTACAATAGAGTTTTTGTTTGGTTTGGAGATTTGTTTTTAACCTAAAAGCTCAACATCTTTTCTTTCTTTCACTGAGAAACTGAAGAACATGACGGAGGAGCACAACAAGCAGCAGAGCTTGGTTGGTACCTAACCCTAACCTCTAACCTTTCCTTCTGTTGTTCTTTGTCTAAATGGCTCCTAAATTCCCTAGATCATAAAATGAAGCTTTAATTATAAGGATGTCTCCTGTTTCTGTGCAGCTACAAGAATCCAAGCGTGAAGCCGAGTCTCTGATCAAGGAGAACCAGGAGTTAGAGAAAAAACTGACTGAAGTTAGGAAAGACGACGTGAAGCAGGTAAAAGTCACATTGTTCTATTTCACTGTTTCTGCTCCTTGAAGCGTAAAGACTGACAGAAACTGAACATTTTACTGTTACTCTGCTGTTTCTGTTGCACCAGCCTGAGGCTGAAGTCCTGCAGCAGCTGAAGTCTGAACAGCTAAAGAGAGAAAAGGCTGAAAAATCCCTGCAGGAGCTGAAAACAGAGCTGGACACCAAAAACCAAAAGGTTTTTATGTTTTTACCAAACTCAAGCCTTTTTTGTTAATGTTTTAAAACTTCAGTCTGTGTTTCTAATTGGTTAAAAAAAATAAAAAATCTCTGTTAGGAGTCCTGGTTAATAGCATTGAGTCGTTGCAGACGAGCAAAGTTTCTAATCTAAAGAGATTAAGCTGTTAATGGCAGGAATTTGTGAATGTCTAAATTATAAGTATTATAAGTATCTTACCTCCATGTTTTGTTCTCTTAGCTGGAGAGTTTATCAAAAAAGGTTGAAATTCTCCATGAGATGATGAAGAAGACAGAAGAGTCTCAGCAGGTGTTGATGAAGGAGCTGGAAAACCATAAAAACCAGGTGCAACATCTAATTATAATTTCTAGAATAAAGATTCATAATCTCTGTGTACCTAAAATTCAAAATGAAAAAGAGGTCCCTTATTTATCATAGGGAGCTATGAGTCCAGTTTCAGACTCACTGATAAACTTTTATTTCCAAACTGCAGGTAAAGAACTTATTGCTACATCATGTCTCAGTTATAAGAGAAAAAAAAAAAAATCTTCATATTTATGTGACATAAATTCACAACAAAACTTGTCCTGAAGTAATTTACCAAAAGTTTGTTTCAGGTAGTTTTTAAGTCAATTACATCAATTGCAACTGGTCTTAGTTTGCAAACAGCACAGTCAACGTGAGTTTAACACATTAATGATGTCCAACATGCATGGAGTCACTGACTTGGTTTAGTCCAGGATGAGCAACAGCAGACAATTACTGCGTGTGGCGACAGCGGAGAGGAAAATTTAACTTTCTGTAGAAGAAAAGAAAAGAGTTAATGGCAGTAGTTTCTCCTGTCTAGGAGAGAAACACATTTAAACAGAACAGCTGGGAGTAAAAGAGATAAAGTTTTGTCTAAATGAGAAACGGGGTCAAGCTTTAAGAGCAGGAACTTCTGCCAGGAAGGAGGAAGAACAAAATAAAAATAACACTTTTCCTTGGTTATAATTATATAAAATGTTGTTTTTGAGGTATCAATGTGTGAAAGTCTATTAGGAAAAGTTATTTTTGTGTTGAAATCCTGATTCAACATCCATTTCTTTGTCTGATGGCAGCAGAAAAACCCGGATCCTGATCAATCTGCAGCCGTTGAGGAGTTAAAAGTGGAGAACATGACGTCAGAGATAACGGAGCTCCGCAAAGAGGCAAAACATGTTAAAGTCTTTATATTCTGTTGAAACTACATATTTCAGAATATTTGATTAAATCTTCAATAAGATCCTAACAAATGATGAGCTTTAGCATCTCATCACATTTAACTTTTTAAGTTGTTTTTATTTCACAAGCACATTTATATATATTTATAAATATGAGCCAAAAACTATTTATTCACCAACTAATCAGGAAATGCCTGGTAATTGTTGTCATAAAGAAGAAATGATACTTTTCCTTTTTCATAAAGTTTTTATCTCACACAGTGACCTCGATATGAAATGTTCTGTGTGAGCCACTAGAGGGAGCTATTCTTATTACAATAGTTGAGGTCAAAGACACAAAAAACGGATTTATTCTGATAACTGACATTCAAAAGAAACTCTATGACTTTGATTTCTATTTTCTCATTCGTGTTTTGTATTTTTATGCTTTTCTACATTTTGTTTTGTAGCTGACAGAAGCCCAGGCTCAGTCTGAGGCTCTGGCAGAAACGAACCAGCAGCTGGAGGCTCAGCTGGCTGATCTGAAGGAGAGATACAACCAGGAGGTGAGACATGAATACTGCAGATACCTCGGCTTTATGCTTCCAAAGCTTATGATAAATTAAATGTCTCACTTCATTACAGTATAAAACAATAATCGCAGAGGAGCGAGAGTGGAGGGAGGAGCTTGACAGAGACCTGAAGGTTCTGAGGAAGGAATATGAAAATAAGAACAACCAGGTTTGCTTCTGTTTTAGAACGATTCCCTCAGGTGTTTTTTTGAAACCGTAACACCAGATTGAGTTTTAAATGACCAAGTCAGTGAATCTACATCATCTTTCCTTCTTCAGCTGAGAGAAATCCAAAAGGAAGCAGAATCTAAAACCTCTGAAGACGTTTCAGCACCGGCAGAGGAAGAGGAAGAGGAAGAGGAAGAAGATTCATAAAACTATATATTTAATAGTCTTTTAGATGAACTGAACTTCAGCAGTTAGCTAATGACAACTCTGAAACTGCTATTTTTAATTTAAGGCTTGGAAAACAGTCAGTTCAATCACATTATTTAATTAGGTGATGGTGTGATTTACACAACAATATATATATATATATATATATATATATATATATATATATATATATATATATATATATATATTGTTGTGTAAATTTAAGCCAAACAAAGTTATCATAAATAGTCTAAATGTAATTATTTTTGCACAATATTTATTTTCTTGTGTTATCTACAAGACACAAAACTGGTTTGGATTACTTTACTTATATTTAATTTAAAGTGTCCATTTGTGTTTCATGCTACAACGAGATGTTTTTGTTTTCCAATAAAAATGTATCCCAGCTTTATCTGTGTGAACATTTAAATCAATGCAATGCAGAGTTTAATAAGTATAGTAAAGAAACCAATCCAAGATAATGACTGGCTGAACCTGCAAAAGCAGAAATAAAGATCCTGCCTTCCACAGGAGTGCAAAGATGGTTTCCACTGCACTTATTTACAAGTATTACGGTAAATTTGTTGTGTGAACTAATAGACAGTTATTCATGTTTTAGAGTGAAGCTGGAATGTTCTTGGATTTTCACTATTCATGAGCGGCTCTGGTCCTATCAATCAATCAATCAATCAATCAATCAATCAATCAATCAATCAATCAATCAATCAATCAATCAATCAATCAAATTTTATTTGTATAGCACATTTCAGCAGCAAGACATTTCAAAGTGCTTTACATCATTACAAACACAGAATCACAATGCAACATAGAATCAATCATTAAATCAAGTTCCATCAATAAATGTGTAATTGATTACATTTCAAATACAATTCTAAACAGGTGGGTTTTCAGTTGAGATTTAAAAGACGTCAGTGTTTCAGCTGTTTTACAGTTTTCTGGAAGTTTGTTCCAAATTTGTGGTGCATAGATGCTGTAAGCTGCTTCTCCTCGTTTGGTTCTGGTTCTGGGGATGCAGAGCAGAACCAGAACCAGAACCTGAGAGGTCTGGAAGGTTGATACAACAACAGCAGATCTTTAATGTATTGTGGTGCTAAGCCGTTCAGTGATTTATAAACTAACAACAGTATTTTAAAGTCTATTCTTTGAGCTACAGGGAGCCAGTGGAGGGACTTTAAAACTGGTGTTATGTGCTCTATCTTCCTGGTTTTAGTCAGAACGCCAGCAGCAGCATTCTGGATCAGCTGCAGCTGTTTGATTGATTTGTTGGACAGACCTGTGAAGACGCTGTTGCAATAATCAATACGACTGAAGATGAAGGCATGGATGAGTTTCTCTAGATCTGGCTGAGACATTAGTCCTTTAATCCTGGAAATGTTCTTCAGGTGATAGAAGGCCGACTTTGTAACTGTCTTTATGTGGCTCTGGAGGTTCAGGTCAGAGTCCATCACTACTCCCAGGTTTCAGGCTGATCGCTGGTTTTAGTTGTAATAACTGAAGCTGTGCATTGACTCTAGATCTATAACTCTAGATCTATAACTCTAGATCTATGACTCTAGATCTATAACTCTACATCTATAACTATAGATCTGTAACTCTAGCTCTACAACTCTAGATCTATGACTCTAGATCTATAACTCTAGATCTATAACTCTAGATCTATAACTCTAGATCGATCCTCTTTAGGTCCAAAAATAATAACTTCAGTTTTGTTTCTGTTCAGCTGGAGAAAGTTTTGGCACATCCACACATTTATCTGTTCTAAGCATCTGTTCAGTGATTGGATGGGGTCAAAGGTCACCTGGTGACATCGTAATGTAGAGCTGTGTGTCATCTGCATAGTTATGGTAGCTAATATTATTTCCTGTTATAACCTGAGCTAGTGGGAGCATATAAATATTGAATAAAAGGGGTCCTAGGATTGAACATTGGTGTACCCCACATGTGACCTTTGACCTCTTTGATGAAAAGTTTTCAATTGAAACAAAGAAATCCCTGTTCTTTATGTAGGATTCAAACCAGTTAAGTTTCCTAAATCTTCACAAACACGGTGAGTTTGATGCATTTACTGTTTATCAGTGCAGAACATCAAACTGTTTGTTTCATCCAACCTCAAAATGAAAGACGATTCTACAGAACATCCTGTTGGTCTGAGCAACCACAGAAACAGTCACATCAGAAGTCCGACTGAACTAAAGGGCGTGGTGATTTGCATCAGAAACAACTGCAGGCATCCGTTCAAAGATGTGGCGTCTTTTATCGTCGCTCAACTTACAATTCTTGATGCAACAAAACAAAAATGATCAGCAAATATCACACCTATAACTACAGTTGCTAAACTATTGAACTACTGCAAGCTACTACAAAAAACATCTGTTCTGCCAACACATTAAGGCTCTGATAGGTCGTCGTCGACCATGATTGACAGGCAGACCAGCCAATCACAGTCCAGACCAGCCTACAAGGAGAAGTCCAGAGAACTTGTGGTATTTTCAAAAAAAAAGTCACTTCACTTTTGTTGCTGTTCTTAATGTACGAAGCAACTGAGGATTCACATTTATCTGCAGCACAAAGTATATGTTGGCTTTACATATACAATTAAAATTGATTAATTGGGAAATAAATAAGTTATTGACGGCTGTGTTTGCAGTATAAAGTCATGGCCTTGGTGGTTTCTCAACAGCGTCACTAAGAAAAATGAAGCGTTCATGATGACTACAGGAAGCCCAGTGTTTCCAGGAACAGACTGCTGACTCAGCGTCCTGTTTCAGGTCAGGACAACCACAGGTGAGAAACAACATGGTGACCACTGGCTTCTGATAAACTGACACAGTCATGAAAAAAGCTAAATATCACATTTTGTTCCGTCTCACTGCAGAGAAGATAAAGTGACTTTTCAATTATGGTCTTTCAATAGACGTCCATATTTCCCAACTATTGCTGCAGGAATCCGGACATTAACGATAATTAATGTCAATAATTATGAAACTTTCAGGTCAGCCAAGCAGCACAAAGGACTAGATAAAAGATTATGACCATAGTGGGTTGTATTCATATTTATATTGATATAGTGGTGTGATTTAGTACATGAACCCAGAACATTTTCTGCTAAAGTAAAAAAAAAAAACTCAATTTTACAATAAAAACATATATTTACAATTTTTCAACAAAAATATTGATCTCTAGGTGAAGGATGTTTGAACAATGATTCAGTTGTCAGTTTCTTGTATAAATAAACTTATTGTCAGTAAATCATGCAGAACTTTGAACAAGAACATCGTAGTTATACCATCAAAAGTGTTCAAACTTGAAACAAACTGCTTATGTCTTTAAACTTTTGTATTAATTATAGTCGTTGGCAGGTGAGTGGGTTACACTTTTATTATGTAGCGATGAAAATATTAGTTGTTTGTTCCTGTACTCTCTGTAGGCTTTATAAGTCCGAACTCTTGCCGGTCCGAGGGCCGGTCTGAGGGCCGGTCCGAGGGCCGGTCCGAGGGCCGGCCTGTACACCACCACAGTGGACAACGCAGAGCAGCGCCCCCTCTGGACAGCATCTGAAACGAAAATACAAATTTTCAACATTTTTGTTTAATTTTCTCGTGTAAATTTAGCTTTTCTTTCTCTCAATCTTAAGATTGACTTAAAACTCAGAAACATCTTATTTTCTTAAAACTATTTGGATTTTGAATACAAATATTCAACTGAAGAGCATCCAGTTGGAACAAAAACAAAAGCACTGCTCTGTGTGTTCAGGTTTACCTTTTGCTCTTTGTGTTTGTCTGTTGATTGCTCCAGTATACAACACGATGGAAGAGTCAAAATTGTCTGTATAACAGAACAAATTTGATTTTTAACCATATTTAGTTACAGCTTGAAATTTAATGTATAATTTAATGACGTTGTGTCCAGCCTAACATTGATAGTATTCATGTTTCACAAAGTAAAAGTAAGTAATGTCCGACCTGGATGGTTTTTCCACAGGCAGAACAACGTCACTAGAAAAAATGAAACTCCAGTAACCATCACAGGAAGTACAATGTTTCCATGTAAAGGCGGCGATTCAGGAAATCCTGCTAAAGAGCAGAAAACCACAAGTTAGAGATGAAGCAGCACAGCAAAGACTGGCTGCAGTTTCATTCCTCAGAGACAACAGTCGACACTTTCAGTCAGAAATAACATGATAAATCTATAAAGTTCAGCTTCAAATGCAATCCCAAATCAAGTATATGAGCTTGTTAGGAGAGAATCTTATTCATAAAACAATAACATGAAGCATTTAAGTTATTTACTAACCAATTTATGATGCCCTCCCATACTGAGGCCAACCCGTTTCTAGACTCACCTGGAATCATATTATTCTTTCCAGGTGGTTTAAATGAGCAATTTACTTACAGCTTGTGAAATTTATGACAACAATAACCAGGCAATTTGAAGCATGGCGAATCAACTTACCTTAAGCTGCCTGCCACTGTTTATTGACCATCATTATGTGTTACTCATTATACAGCAACAATAAACTGAGATACAACAACCCTCTGTTGAAATGCCTAAGATGATGATACAAAACCAATCTGGACCAAAGTGGAGCAATTTTACATACAGAAACTTAATTTTTTTACATTTCTGGAGGTGCTGATCTGGAGCTGAAGACTTCAACTCCCTGCACTGGTCAGATCTGGATAAGGAACATTAACGTCTCCTATGTTGACTTGCTGAAGCATCTTGAGTTATGGTCATAATGGAAGAATCATTCATTATCTATAATCAGTTTAAAGGTAGAAAGCTCATATCTACCTTTCGTTCCTACACACAATGTTTCTTCCTGGTTGGGTATAAAATTCTTTGGACTATCGTCAATATTTTCTTTTTAAGAAAAAATGTTGATCTGGTTAATAACAGAGAATTTAGTTGTAGAATTAATATCTCCTCTCCAAAAAGCCCAACTTAACACAGACTTGTACCTTCAAATCTTTGTTTTCACTCAGTGAGATGCAGAGTAAATGTTGTCCTTCATGTTTTTTTTATCTAGATCATTTCCAAACAACTCAATATGATGTTTTGAATCCACTAACCTCTGACAGTCAGAAAACTGTCTGGTGATTCTCCAACTCCAGATATGTGGCACTTGTAGAGTCCTTCGTCGGATTTAGAAACCCTCTGTAGAGTTATGTTTCCTCTCACACTGTTCCCAATGAAAAGATCGTCTTTATAAAACGTAGATGAAATATTTCCAGATAGTGTTCTCCTCGTTCTACATCGCAGAACCACATCGTCTCCTTCCATCACTGGAAGAGCTGAGATCTCCAGGATCAACTCACCGTCTGAATAAAAAAGTATCTCTCTTATTTGTTGATTCCTCTACAAAAATCTGAGCAGGTGAAACATTTCTTCTCCCAAACTGATCCAAATATTTATCAACAATAAGAGAATAAACAGTGTTTAGTTAGTATTTTACCAGTAACAGTGATGTTGATGGTGTTGCTGATCTTCCCAGCCTCAGATTCACACCAGTACACTCCAGAGTCCATTTCATAAAGCTCACTTAGAAAGCATGAAGATCCAGTCGTTCCAGTTGAATATGAAGGACAAAGTGAATTGATTTGTTTGGATGTGTTCCTTTTTATTCTCCATGCAGCAGCGTCTTCCTGCTGGTCACAGTTCAGGCTGAAGGCGACAGATTCATACTGGAAGAACTGCGATCTGTTCGGAAGGACCTGAAAAGAAACTGCAGAAGGAAGCAGCCTGTAAATGTGTTGGAGAAACACTGAAGAAATTCCTTCACCAACTAATATGCAACTAGAATTTACTTTTATACGCCATAAATTAAGATCAGTTTCACAAAATTGTTTAACTTACCAAAAATAGCGCACAGTGTTGTGACCTCCATACTGCACAGTGACTGATCGGTGGTCTGAATACTGACTGCACCAATGTTGTCACTGCAGCCACAACTTCCTGTTTCAGTGTTTATGTACAAATGCAGCCCCAGATCTCACATTACTTTGTTAAATACACTCAGTCTAAAAGTAAAACATTAATTAAGTCAACCTGCTCTGATGGACGTTTTGCCACTCAACAGAACCATGTGGAAACTCTGAAGTCTGTTATTTATGTGATGTGACCTTTAAATGTGGCACACAGAGATGCTTTTTTGGGTCGTTCATCTTTCCAAATATGGACGACTTATATGTATCTCCTGGATGGACTGCAAACAACCAAGTGATTAGAATTGTTTGTTTAGAGTTGTATTTATTATTAGACAATAAACACAATTTTCTGCATCCGAGTGTCAGGTGACCTCCAAGCTACAATAGCTGGAGCACAACCAGTCACCTTTTACAGACTTTATTTTGAAAATAAGGTCAATTTGACTGGAGGAGCTGATATATTACAGCCATCCTGAATATGGAAACATGTTGTAGAAAAGGTTTATTGCAATTAAATATGAATTTTGAGGCTTGTGCCATATTTTATTTTTTCAAATGAATTCCAGCTGCAATTTACAACTGTACATAATTTATTGAGATAAATAGGTTGGTATTAAAATTATGTTTTCAATAGGACTGTATACATGGTAGTATAAATGACAATAAATACGTCATGAAGTGCGGTTGTAGAGGTGGTGAGGAAAACGCAGAGGACCCAGGTGGAGGTGAAATGAAGATGATTTAATGGAGAAAAAGGCACAAATAATCCAGAAGTCCAGGCAGCACAGATCAGCAAAAACTAAGGCTCAAAACTGGTAGCAACTGGTGACATCAGATGCAACACGACAGAACTGACAGACGGGTACGACAAGGACCCGACACAGAGACACAGGTGACATTAAATACACAGAGGGTAATCACAGAACGAGACACACCTGGGAACAATCAAGGGGTAGACAGGACAACACAGAGACTCAAAACACAGAAACCCAAAATTAAACACACAGAAAACTCAAATCAACACAGAAAAAAACAAATCCTGAGAAAATATTAACCAAATTAGTGAAGAAATACACTTCATTTATGAACAATTACAAGATGACCAACAAATATTTACAAGAAACAAAGCAAGCATCCTACTCTTTCATAAGTGTGATATTTTATATCATACATTTATTTGACCACTAAATGATATTCAACATAATTGTTTCAACCAAATAGATTAGACCAGACCAGGATAGACCAGGAGCTTTATCATCCAGTACCGTCTCTGTTTAACTATGAAATGAATGTAAAAGCTGAAAACACTTTAAACAAAACAATGTGGGCATCCCATAATGCTGTGACACAAGCCATGTGCATTAAAATACTCCATAGGTTTTAAATGAGTCTGGCTGAGTGCAGCAGAGTTTCTCCCTGGAGGTGCTGAGCTGCTGAAGCCCAGAGAAACTCAAGGCGCCGAGTCACAATGCAGTGTCAGCGCACTCAGCTATAGCAAGGACAATATGAAAGCATAACTGGCAACAGTTACAATAACAATCACAAAATGCTGCCCAAGAACGACTGAGACCTGAAAAATAAATAAACATGCATTATCAACAAAATAATGTTCTTTCAAAAACATCCATCTTTTCTAAACTTTCCTTTCTATAAGACTGGACCAAATGAAAGTATAAATTTATTCTGATCTATAAATTAGGTTTAGCATAAATGAAGTATTAGCTTGCTATGTTGTCCCTTTTTTCTGTATTGGATATAGTCAATATTTTATCAGTAAAACTTTTTTTCTGTTCAAACATACCTGCCATAACAGCACAAGGAACGGTGAATATGAGAAAAACAACGATGATGCCGACAATGATGCCGATCAGTTGCCCAG
Source organism: Xiphophorus hellerii (assembly GCF_003331165.1). Classification (NCBI taxonomy): domain Eukaryota; kingdom Metazoa; phylum Chordata; class Actinopteri; order Cyprinodontiformes; family Poeciliidae; genus Xiphophorus; species Xiphophorus hellerii. The sequence goes on from NC_045685.1 coordinate 26,338,496, forward strand.
TCGAAATGTTTAATCCTGAGAGAAAGAGGAAAAATTCACACAATCATAAAACTGAACTTGTTATACATTCAGCTGAAGAGTAGCACAGATCACATGTTGTTACACGAGACATTCAAATGTTCAAATTAATATGAAGAATGACTGCTCAGAGATTTGTAGGAGAATGTTTCAGATTGATTATTCAGTAGGAACCTTATTTCAATGTCTTCATAAATGAACTGTATTTATCTCTTAATGAACTGCACTTCTACTGTTTTGTAGAGGAAATCAAACCCAGTAGACTGTCAATTTTTTTTTAACACAAGGCCACACTTTTTGTTTCTTCAAAATTTCTAAGCACAGATACAACGAAAGCAGCTTGAGAGGTTCAAATGCCATAGAAGACATTTGTATGAACCCTGTCAAGAAAATCCGAGCTCATCCCACTTCCCCATGCTGGAGATTTTAGTTTAACAGTAATAATAAATAAAGTTATCTTTAAAATGAATCACTCAAGTAACATCTAGGCCCAACAGTAGACTTAAGTGTCAATAATTTTAGTTTAACAGTAATAATAAATAAAGTTATCTTTAAAATGAATCACTCAAGTAACATCTAGGCCCAACAGTAGACTTAAGTGTCAATAATTTTAGTTTAACAGTAATAATAAATAAAGTTATCTTTAAAATGAATCACTCAAGTAACATCTAGGCCCAACAGTAGACTTAGGTGTCAATAAAATAAATCTGGTTGTGTGTGTTGTTTTTGTCTCATGCAAACTTTGCTTTAATTCTACTTTTTTCTATCTAATCATAAGAAATCATAGTCAGACAGAGAGAGTCATTAAACAGGAAAAGCAGGTTTCCTGGAAAAAGAGGAAGTTTCCAGCCTGCAGATTTATAAAAAATAGCTGAGACTATTCCTTATTTTAAAGCATGAAAGTTTAAAGAATGAAATCTAAACATTTTGAGTAATTTGATAAGATTCAAAGTAAAATACTTATATTAATATTGGTTTACTTGTAATAATATTTACACTTACATTTGTGGGAACACTTACAAGAAAAACAAGTAACTGTAACTTTAGTATTAAATAATTAGAATCATGTATTATTCTTGGTTTCTTTTCAGAAGAACATCTGTAATAACTCACATTAGGATTATAATAAGTATAATTAATAAGTTATGGTTATAAAATCATAAATGAATGATAAATCAGAGAAGCTGAAGAAAATAAATGTGATATAAGTTTTGGTTATAAAATTATAAATGAATGCTAAATCAGAGAAGCTAAAGAAAATAAATGTGATATAAATGTGATTTTGACATTGAACTTGAAATGGTGTAAAAAGGTGTAACTGCAATTAAACATCACTGATATGTTGGAGGTAGAAGAGAGTAGGTGAAAGGTGAAAGGCAAGGAACTAACAGGAGAGCAGAGATGATCAACGCCTTATTTAGGTGAAAGGTTGTGAAGACAACGGACATAGGAGGTTGAGCAACCTGGAGACATTAGCACAGACATTAGGACATAATGTCTGAAGGACAGTGATGGATGTGAGGTCATCTGTCTAAGCAGACAGCCAATGAAAACGCACCAAAAGGGTGGATAAACCCTATAAAAGGGGGGAGCAAAAGAGGAACCTTTGGTTGGATCCTCCGGGCAGCTTCGAGCCAAGAGATGGACAAAGAACTCTGCAGCTGAAGAAGAGCCGGGGCCACGGAGCCGGAGACTGTCCTGCCATGAGGACCAACCCGTCAGCCCTACAACCTGTGGCTTCGAATCGCACTTCTCTCATCAGCTGGGTTCAGACCCCAAAGACAAAGATGAAGACAAAGGCAAAGACAAAGAAGAAGAACTGGTGCCTTTTTTCCTGCCAGCACCAAGTCCTGTGTGACCTCACCATCCACGCGGAGAGGAGGCTCATCAGACCTGCGGAGATCCTGGCCTTCATCGATCGGCGTCTTCCTCCTGCTGCAACACCTTCTTCATCATCAAGCCAGGTCTGGGGTTCGAAACGTCAAACTCCGTCCGTCTCTCTCAAAGGTTCCCTTTTTTTTTAGTTCTTAGTATCAGCAGTAGGGAAAGATAGACTAGATGATTGATTTTACTTATTTGATTATTTCTGCTACTGAATTAAGCTGTACTGACCCTTGCAAAAATGCCTTACTAATAAAATATTTAGCATAAAGAAAATCTAAAAGATGTTGTGGACATTCAGTTAATGAGTCACCTTAAAGTTCTTTGATGGTTGTAAAATAGCTGTGATGTTTGATTCTGGAGAGGAAAAAGTTTAAAATGTTTTTAAGTTGCTGGTAGCCCAAATGTTAAACAACATCCTTGGGACTCACCCGAGTCACTAAAACCTACCTGGTTCAATAATAAATGCAAGTTGTAAAATAGAGAACGAGCGACCGTTAACAGGTGTGCTCTGTGAAACTAGTTGGCTGTAGGCTGCTCAGTCTGGCTAATTCACAGGGGGAAGAAGGGTGGGACACCTGGATGTAGGCCGTCAGAAAACCAGGCGAATCGTTTCTCGAAACCAGCTTAAACAGAGTTTACTTCAGTCCTGGACAGGGTAAATCCCGGCAGATTTAGGAAACTCAATTAACCCGTTAGAAGGAGAGCTGGTAGCACATCTCCCCTCTCAGAAGAGGAAGTAGAGAGTGAGACAGTAGAGACAGGAAGGAGGGGGGGGGTGTTGCGCAACAACAACCCGTTTTATCAGAAGTGTGGTGTGATTATTATAAGGTCATCTTGAACAAACAACAAAACGTGAGCTTTACCTGTTGAGGTGTTATGAGACGTCAGCATGGTGTATGTCTGCTTTTCATTTTCTTGTCCTTGTGTATCTTTATGATGTTGGCTGAAATATTCTTGAGCTGGTGCAGATTGAACTGGAGCAGAAAAAAAAAAATTTTATACACAAAGTCAGACTTTAGCTTAGCATATGCATCAGATTGTGTTATCAATGAAGAAAAGGAAGCTGTAAGTATTGAAACGTTTCTGTTGTAACACAATTTTGAAAAAATAGTTTGGTAATTGTCCTCAGAAAAATAGAAATCCATGTTATCTCTGATAGTTGATGGGAAACGCAGACAGGATGTGCAGAAGCAGAAACCAGACTTCTGGGTTCTGGGATCCAGACAGGAAACAAATCAAAAATCAAATCAAATTTTATTTGTATAGCACATTTCAGCAGCAAGGCATTTCAAAGTGCTTTACATCATTACAAACACAGAAACACAATGCAATATAGAATCAATAATCAAAACACGACATTAAGTCAAGTTCCATCAATACATTTGTAATTGATTACATTTCAAATACAATCCTAAACAGGTGGGTTTTTAGTCTAGATTTTAAGGAAGCCAGTGTTTCAGCTGTTTTACAGTTTTCTGGAAGTTTGTTCCAAATTTGTGGTGCATAGATGCTGAAAGCTGCTTCTCCTCGTTTGGTTCTGGTTCTGGTTCTGGGGATGCAGAGCAGAACCAGAACCAGAACCTGAGAGGTCTGGAAGGTTGATACAACAACAGCAGATCTTTAATGTATTGTGGTGCTAAACCGTTCAGTGATTTATAAACTAACAACAGTATTTTAAAGTCTATTCTTTGAGCTACAGGGAGCCAGTGGAGGGACTTTAAAACTGGTGTTATGTGCTCTATCTTCCTGGTTTTAGTCAGAACGCCAGCAGCAGCATTCTGGATCAGCTGCAGCTGTTTGATTGATTTGTTGGACAGACCTGTGAAGACGCTGTTGCAATAATCAATACGACTGAAGATGAAGGCATGAATTGAATGCGCAGTTACAGAGAGATTGGAAATATTCACACCCTTACTGATAACCAGGTCCAGTGTGTGTCCTTTAGTGTGTGTTGCTTGTTTGACATGTTGTGTTAGACCAAAAGTCTCTAAAATATTAGCGAGCTTTTTTGCCCCTCTGTCTTGGGGGTTGTCAACATGAATGTTGAAATCACCAACAATTATTAAACAATCATAATCAATACATATAAGAGACAGAAGTTCATTCAGGTCAGTAAAGAAATTTTCAACAAAAGTTGGAGTTTTGTATAGAGTTACTGTCAAAGTTCGTTTGTGGCCTTTAACCTCAATTCCAAGATACTCAAAAGAGGTGAAGTGACCCAAAGAGATTTTACTACAATTTATGGTATTCTTAAATATTGAAGCCACGCCTCCTCCTTTTTTATGTTTTCTATTCTCACTGAAGAAATTGTAGTTAGGAGGCGCAGATTCAATTAGTTTGATTGGTTCATTATTATCATTCAACCATGTTTCTGCCAGAAACATAACATGGATATTATGCTCAGTGATGAAATCATTAATTAATAAAGCTTTAGCACAGAGAGATCTGGGATTTTAAAGAGTTTAAGTGACTTGGAGGCCAAAAGTTCTTCAGTCTGAGGTTTGAATTAAAACAGCTGTATGTTATGTTTCTGTTTCTTGTAAATTGTCTTGTAGTGATCCGGACAGGACATGTCCTGATCTGCAGTGCCTGGGGGCCAGACACTTTCTGGAGTAAGATGCTTGTAAAGATAAAGTCTGGGCCCCGGCAGGAACTGTGCCTCTTGCGCAAGAAAACTCGTTGTGTGGCTTCCCTCATTTCCTCTGTTTTAGTTTTGCCACCTTAAATGTGTCATGGACTGCTCTGTTTTTGCTACAATTATTGTTAAAAGTCTCTAAAACTTTTTTTTACTCTGAAATGTAATCATGGTGCCGTCCTCTAGCCATATTATCTGGAAACTAATCCTACAATGCCATTTTAGTCAGTGGTTGTTTACGGCTGGGTTCTATTCTGGGTCAGAGGTTTCATCATATTGGCATAAGTGAAAGTTAAACTATTATCTTTAATCTCAGCTGTTTTAGAATCATGAAAGACTTACCTGTTGAGGCTGCAAGAGCAAAAAGTGCAACATAGATTCTCACTGAAGTTTCCATTGCTGTCAGATCAAATGCAGTGAAAGGAATGAAGGCTGTTTTCTTTTTGTTCTTTTGTCAGGTTTTAACCAACCTGCGTATCTTTTCCTTTCAGTTTCTATCAGGGTTTGGTAGTTCAGAGATAGAGAGACAGAAAAGGTTCAACCCGGCCCACAATCTTTGTTTTTAGTTTGCTAAATTTCTCATTGCAATTCTTTCTTTTTCTCTGTTTTTCTTCTCTTTTCTGCTCTGCTAAAATCATAAATCAGCGCAATTTCATTGAATAAAATATAAAATAGCCATTAACAAAGGTTATGCAATATAATTATCATGCTTGTACAATATATTTTTGTTTGTACAACATAAATATAACATGACTGTATTCAAAAATATATTTACCTCAGTGACAGCAAAGCTCTACTTGGAACTTGTAAAATTGGAACATTCTTTCCAACTTTGACTCCAAAAAGTGATAAAAGTTTATTTAGTTTTCTGTTTATGTTTTCATAAATCAGCCACACACATACAGTAGTTCCAACCAAGCCAAACTTAGACATTATATTTTGTAAAATAATGAGCAAAATAAATGCAGACAGTTTAGCCTTTTTACCAGAGGAAAACAAATACAACTTATTGTACATTAACATGTAAAAATTCAATAGAGAACCTGAACACATATCACATGACATCAGGATTTATTGTTTAAATTTGAAGTGGCTTTAGGGACGGCAGGAGAGGATTTCCTGCAGCTGTGGGGACCGAAGGCAAGAGAAGAATAAGAGCATCAAAAAACCACAAACAACAAAGCAATGATTTAATCATGATAATAACATTTTGAAGTACTTGGATTTCTCAGTTAATTCTTATTAACTTTAAGAATGTTCATTAAAACGCTGGAAATATATGAATGAACAAGATCAATTTTACTGGTAATCATATGATATGATGCATCTTGAATTAACTGACATATTTTATTACATAAGAATTTTACATTTTAAAACTCATTAATTTGCTTGTTATCCAAGTTGTGTTTCTAGCAAACCTGCACAGCGAATGAGAAGGAGGAAAACTGCGACTCCCAGTGAAGCTGCGCTGACGATGAGCCGAGTCTTGAGGTCAAGATCTGGGAAAACACAGGTTGAAAAAACAACTTTTTTAATAAACCACAAGAAAAGTAAATATTGGTTTGTACACTGCACACATTTGGTGACTTGATAATAAACTTGGGTGGTCCCACGTTTTATGTCTGGCTTAACTAAAACTGCAAGAAATTCACACCTGCAAGTCTTCTGCTTAGAAGAAACTATATATATATATACTGTATGGGGCGTGCTGTGGTGGCGCAGGGGGTTAGCACGCCCCACGTTTGGAGGCCTTAATCCTCGACGCGGGTTCGACTCCCGGTCCCGACAACCTTTACCGCATGTCTTCCCCCCTCTCCTCACCCTCCTTTCTGTCTGCCTACTGTGGAAAAAATACGAGCCACTAGAGCCGCAAAAACTCTTCGGAGAAAAAAATGAAAAAAAAAAAAAATATATATATATATATATATATGTTTGTGAGAGCGAGCGGAAAGTGTGTGTTGTAGTAGGAGCAGCTTTACAAATCTTTTACATTATATTATATTACCAAGACAGATTAAAACAAATCTTTATCTTGACTTTTTTCTATTCTTCCTCTCTGAAGGATCAGTCCTTTTTTTTTGAGACATTATTTTGTTGACTTAACTTCTGACCGGAGCTTTGGATGTTTGGATGTTTGGATGTTTGGATGTTTGGATGCTCTGCACAGCATCTCATGTTACCGGTGAAGCGTGCGGTACCTACCGCGGCCACCAGAGGGCCCTAGGAGCAATTTATTATTTTCTTTTTATCCATAAAATAATGATTTCTACATATATTATCAAATATATGTTATTGTAAAAACAAATCCCTTCATATTGAAATTGTGTGTTTTTGATATTATAATGACAGAAATTATTACAAAAAATTAAATAAATAAAACAGCTCCTCTGAGGGGGCCCCTTAGTGGCCCTGGGGCCCTAAGCGGCTGCTTAGTTTGCTTATGACCGGCATGTGGCCCTGGGGCCACATGCCGCTAATGTGGAGCTCATGACAAACTGACTGATCTGTCTCAGTTTAACTGCAGTAAAGACATTATGAGATGTTAGTGGGAGTGAAGTCACTTTGTCCAGTTTTCAGCCGTCTGCACTAGAGCTTCACTTTGATTTATATTCAATATGATTTTTTTTCTTTAAATTATAACAGTATAGCATCAACATTAAAAGCAAAATAAAAACAATCAAAAAAAACAAAAACTCATAATTCATCTCGTTGATATAATTCATAGGAAAAATCAGTTGTTTCCACAGCCATTAATATAAAAAGATATAAAAGGAAAATGGAGTTGCATTAAGGTTTTCGATGTTATAACAAAGACGGACATTTAAGATAATATATGATCAAATATTCCGCGTGTTTCAGCAGCATATGACTTTCTGACATTAAAAATGTCAGTGACAAGTTTTACTAATCAAAAAGACTCTCCTGTTCAAAGTTGTGTAAGAAATTATTTCACTAAAACTGAATTTTACTGTTGCCAAATCACAACAAATATCATCTCAAAGTAACTTAAGTTTCAAACAGAAAACGTAATTAATTCTATATAATACAACTCAACAAAATGAAATTAAATTTTGTGTCAATAAGCAGAAGTCATTTATTTTAATGAACCACAAATTGCATTAAACTGTGTGACAGCAGCCACTCCTACCAGCAAGCACATGGCGAAGGAGGAGAGAAATATAGACACAGAGCATACGGAGCACATTTACTGACAATATACTGTATATCTATCTGACAGGTCAAATCATCACATAAAGACACCAGTTGATTTGGTCTTTTTTTGCCAAGTCATTGTATAAACTCTGATGTAAACACATTGATCGGAGGATCTGGTATCATGCTGTTAATTTACAGCCTTGAACCCAAAGTCAAATTCTGTCAAAACTCACCTAAAAGTCCTTCACAAGTAAGTCTAGAGAGGAACCTGCAGTGGTTCAATGATGGATCCTTAAAGGTGAAGGACTGTGAGTAAATCCCACTTTAGAGACATGTGAGCTAAGAATCGCTGAGCTGTATTAATGCACAGACCATCACTGCTTTGCTCTTATGAAAGAACAAACAGATGTGTGACGACATAAAGACAACAACAGAATCAAAAATAGACAATACCACAAGCCTGATAACTACGTACACATGAACAGATGAAACGAACTCCACATTTCATTTTTCAAGGTCTAGAACAATAAACAAACCGTTAAAGTTTTCAGGGTGTCATATTTATCTTCGCTTTGTCAATTTCAACCTCAGACAAAAATGTTAGTGACTGGATCATTCTAGCATTGTTTAAAGGGACGGACACAGACTGAGCTGATGTAACATGACTAATTTAACTCTCCTCTCTTCAGGGCGATTAAAGAATAGACTGACTCCTGCTGGGCAGTGGTCGCTCCGGAAACCTTTGACCCTGATGGACGAAAAAGAAGAACATTCATTTGAAAACCACAGTTGGCTGAAGTTTAAATATTTTGCAGCTTTGTGCACCAGTTATTTCTGACTCCATTAAAGCTGTTAAAGCTGTTAGTGTGTTTTTATGACAGGTATTTGTGAAGGCGTGGATGCAGAATTAGATGCAGTGAAATCAGCTTCTATTTTATTTCTATTGTTGTCTAAACGAGCAAACTGAGGGGCCCCTCGCGGCGCCCGGTGGTTTTACTACGTGTTTCTTAACTGACCAGATAAAATTGCTCCCAGTGCGATAGATACGTCTGTCTGTCTGTCTGAAAATAGTTCTGAGTTGGTGTGTAAAACTGAGCGAATGTCACGGTTCTGCACCACAGAGGATAAATAAGTCGTCATGGTAATAATACCTTTCTTCTTTATCTCAACGGCGGCGTACGTGACATCATCCGGTTTATTCGCAGAGTCACCTGGTGAAGAAAATATCCAAGCACTAAACATGACTTCTACTGTTTTTAACAATAATGTGCTAAAGAAACAAACTTCTACCTTTCCTCCCCCAAGGCTCGTTAACCAAGGCATACGTTGTATCATTTGGATCTGAGACAAGTTCATTTTTCATAACTGCAAATATGAAACAAAGAAAAAAAATTTATCCACTGCAGATATTCTGTTTGTTTGGATGTTGGTCATTTGAAAGTCGACAGCAACTTTTACGTTTGTTTCTGCTTCAACTCACATCAATTAAATGACTGAATTACTTCAGTTTAGTTCTTAATGAAATGTTTACTTGAATCAGGTGAGGTGAAGCCAGAGTTCAGTATTTACACACTTACATTTATTTTAGTAACTTTTTTGAAAAAATTTATTTTTAGGAGTATTTTTACTAAACTGTACTTTCTTTTTTTACTTGAGTTGTATCTCTACACTTACTTGAGTAAAATTTCTTGATTTTCTATCCACTAAAGGAAAAACAAATGTTTTAACTAAAAATTCACCAGACACAGAAACACACCTGCAGTTTTTGTTAAAGTTTAATAAGTTTTATATTAAAAGAAACTGATTTGGAAAATATTTATTTTGCCTATTTTGTTTGTTACTTGTATAAATTATTATCATTTTGGTCCTTAATATACCAAGATTTCCACTTAACCTTATACTTTGTTCCATATGATTATGTAATTTTTAAATATTAAATTATATTTAAACAGTAAAAACTTGAAGCGAGGTAGCGGTACCTTTGTGTTTCTTGTAGAGAATCAGTCCAATCACCCAGAACAGCAGAGTGAAAACGACGGACAACAAAATGATGATTATAATCAGCACATTAGTCAAAGGCTGCATCTCTTCATTAGATCCTGAAAATAAGATTTAAGAAATCAGGTCAGTGAACAGTGAGAGACATGCAGACAGCCAAAGGTTTCAGCGTCAGGAATCCAAGATGGCTGACTCCAGGACCAAACACCTCCGTACACAGAGCACCTACTCTACCTCTTCACCAAATGTTTGAACCAGAAGTGGAATAAATTTCAGTTTAAATGCTGTGCAGGTTTGCAGAAGGCTAAACTTTGAAATGTATTTTTCTGCTGTAAGTTCTTCAAAGACTCTCTAAGAACATAAATCTGCAACTAAGCTTAGACTTTGAAAACATTTTTCCTTTAGACCAAATCTCATCCATTTTTATCCCAAAGATTAATAAAATATTTTCTTATATTTTCAGTATTATTTTAACCTCATAACATTCAGTGGTATCAAACGTACCTCCTGTTGGATTGACAACAGCCAGCCAGCTTTCAGCAGACTCTCCTGAATTGGAAATGGTGCATTTATAGAGTCCTTCGTCTGACTTGGTGACCTTGGTGAAGGTCATATCGGTTTCATAGTAGGTTCCAATATGGACGCCATCTTTGTAGAAATCACTAAAGACTGGTTCCTCTGTATCCTTCTGAATGCACTGAAGAGTCACAGCAGATCCTTCCTTCACTGGTTGAGCAGAAACATCCAGGATGACTGATCCACCTGATGGGAGGTAGAACAGTTTCAAATGTTGTTCTACGATTTCTGCTGGATTTATAACAAATTCAAAATCTACATGTTTATTTTCAGTAGATATGAAAAGTTAACGCACATCTTTTAAAATGTCTGGTTTGCATAAAGTAAAAAACAAACATGACTCTTGAACATCCCTATTTATTTTAGATTTTTTCAGTTTTATCAGATTTTATTTAGCTTATTATTAAATTGTACAGATTCAAATTACAGGGGGGAAATTTTCTGAAAGGATTTATCTTGATATAATTTTGTTCAGTAAATAAACCTTAGAATTTTTCAATGTTTGCTTATTATCTAGAAGAACATTATTTTAGTTCATTTAAAAAAAAAAAAGCTTTTTAAGACGTCATTCTGAGTTCAGACCTGTAACAGAGATGTTGAGAGCCCGGCTCTTCTCCCCTGCATGGTTTTCACACCAGTATTCTCCACTGTGTCTCTCAAAAGCGAACTGAATGCTGCAGGATGCAGCCGCGACGCTGCAGGCCTCAGGATGACTTGCTGAACTCATTTTGTGAAGTTTCCTCCTCACTCTCCAAGCTTTCACTTGTTTGTCTTCCTCACAGCTTACAAAGACAGACTCATACTCAAAGAACTGAAGTCTGTCTGGAGAGACAATAGGAAAAGCTGGAACGATAAAAATACAGAAATGAACTGATGAACTTTCATATAAATCCATGGAAAATAACAATGGAAACTTATTTTTCATTAACTTGTGATAATGTTGATCCTGATTTTAGATTGATGTTGGATTTGTTTGTAAGCAGTTTAAAATAATTAGAGTTAAATTTAAAAAAACGTTTTTTTTCTCAAATTAAACAAAACAGTTTCCAACTCACCGAGTTTCTGATCCGTGTAACTCAGACCAGGTCGTATCAACAGAAAGACAAACAGATTCATGACTGTAGAAACGAGAAAAAACTTTAGATTAAAAACTCAAAATATAGATATATATGTCAGTAAATAATAATATATCTTTACTCACAGATCTGCATGCAGAGAGCTGTGGCCTCCATGTCTGATGCTTGATGCTGACTGAACGTGTCTCTCATGTAAACCCAGATCATATGCAGCAGAACTTCCTCTTCCTGTTTGATTGTTACTCAGTGCAGCAAAGCAGCAGGTAGAAATACTGAAATATTAATGTCTGCTGATGTAGAATGAACTTTATTTTAATGCAAACACACACAGATACTCAGGTTCTGTTTGGTTCTCCAACAGAACTTAATATTTGTGTTAACAAAAATAAGAACAGTTCATTACTGGGTCATCAAATATATACTCTAAAAACCTGTTTATTCTACAGTCTTCCTATCTGTATATAACCTCAGTCTTCATCTGGACTTGTCTCTCACAGCTTGAATTATTTTATTTTTTTACACAGTTCTCTAAATGTATGTAAGTCTGTTATCTGGACTCCCAAAGATTCTTTATTTAGAACTTAAGCAACATTTAACTGGACCTTTAATAAATATCTGACAACTGGAAACCTGTGTTTTGTCGCCCCCTACTGGTGGAGCATGAAGTATTGATCCTATTAAATATTTGCAGTATATTTACTGTCTCTGGCTTCTTATGATTCAGTCTTTTGCTCCATCTAGTGGTCATTAGCCCACATTGCATCACCGCTGATTTCCATTGAATGCTGCAAGAAAACTGCTTTGTGTCATTTAAGTTCATTCAAATCAATTTGTACACATGTTGTTGTTATGCAATAGAAAATTATAAGGGTTGGTTATATATTTCATTTCTGCTCAATAGACCAACAGTTATCATGTGAATCATAAATTCTAATGACAGAAAATAAAAACAAAATTTAAACTTTAAGAGGTTAAGAAGTTAAAACCTCACATTGTATAATTTTAATTTCATCCACAGGAAAACAGACATTGATGTTACAGAAATGACAGAATAGGAAGAGATCCAACCACAGATGGCAGATATGAACATTAGGATTTTCATTATTAAAATAAAAATTAGATATTAGATTCATTGTACTACCTCAAAATAAAAATAAAAATCTGCTAAAACTTGTGTATCAGAAATCCTTTAACTAATTTTTCATTATTCACAAATATAATCTCAAGGCACTTATCCAGTTTAGGTTTCCATTTTTTACATCAGTCCAGTTCAAATATAATGTATATAGTCAAACAATACAACACATTTTATTATTCTTTGGAAAATAACTTAAAAAATTATCCACGTAAAAACATCCAACCATTCCATTTCCTCTTGTTCAAGCATGTGGCAACAGTGGAGAGGAACAACTTCCAGTTAACCAGGTTTAGTATGAGCAGCAACTTGTTAAGACAAACTGAGGGCTGAGACAAGCATGACAAAAACAAACCATGACAAAAACCCAACACCAAGGTCAAACTCTTTAAATTTGAAAACTTAACCAAAATTTATTTCTGCGATTAATTATTTTTCATTCTGTATAAAAATATGCAAGGCAGTAAAACTGCCACTCTTGTTTGCAGGATATTGATAAAGTAGATAAAACACCTCGTCATGTTGCCCATTAGCACAAAGCTGGAAGTTTTTTTGTTGTCATGACAACAGCATTTGGAGATAAACATAATTTATTTCATTTAATGTTGGTTTGAATTTGTTAAAACTCAATAAACTGAATAACTTCTCCTGGAGTGCAAATATGAATGGCAGTATGTAGATTCATCTTTGGGCCACCAGATGGCGCCAGTTTAACATCGTAGTTATATTTGACAGGGATTAGATTAGATTAGCTCAGAATGTGATTCATTCTTTGACTGCAGACTCCAGACTGACCTCAGGGTGCATTCAGACTGGATAGTCCAGTAGACTCACTTCGATTGGGGACTAAAACTGCAACATTTATTATATTTTCAGAACTGTAGTTCGCATTCACACTGCACTGTGTCAAACGACTAAAACTAACTGAAAAACCTGTTCCCCCCATCGCCTGTGGGGGCGCTGCACCAAGAACTACTGAAGGAATCGGCACAAAATCTCTGAAGAAGGCCAGCGCAACTTTCTTCTTCACAAAACTTAAATAAAAACGGAGCCGTGTCAGATTTTAACGGCTGTAGAATTCCTTCATTGATTACTGGTTTGGATATGGCCTGTTAGCCGCTAACGCTAGCGACGTGCTACTGAGCGAGTCTGTCCACTAAACCAGGCTGTTCAAATGCGGGATGAGCAGGAATCCCAAAAATGATCGCAGCGCCTTTATTTCTTATTCGATTTCTATAAACATGGCTTAAATTAAAGCTGAGAAAATTGCTCCCTATATATAAATCTATAAACAGTTTGGTTTCTATCAAGATGCAGAGAGAACTAAGCAAATTCCTCCATCCTATTTGATGATTATGTTTAAACAAACGAGGCAATTAGTTCAGGTTTTATCATTTACTAAAGGTTTAAAAATTACAGCAGCTGCAGAGCGCCATGGCAACGGGACAATGAGCTGATAAAAAATTGTAAAACAACTTCAGACCATTTATATTCTGCTTTTCCTTGCTTAGTGGCGGCAATCAAACCTTTGATATGACAACCGACACAACATCTGCTAACCCGCAGAGCAGAGAGTAATTTATTGACCAGAATGTCCTGCACTGTTTCTAACTTCCTGCTTTTGAAACGGTCTCTGGTCAGGTTGCGTTCAGACAGGTTTTCTACCGTTTTAGAGTCCACTTCAACCGGACCGAGACCCAGGTGTTTAGGCGGATCAGAGTTCGGTTTCTAAGTCCATTTTGGAATTCAAATTTGCATTCAGACCTACCCAAAAACTCGGACTTTCTAGACAAACGGATTAGAGTCTGATTCAGGAATCCAATCCTGGGTTGGTCTGAATGCACCGTTAGTCTGATTCAGAGTGAATACAAGAACCGCTGGAGATATTAATGTTGATATTCGCTCTCTAAACGTACCGGGACGTCCAGTTATGTGCTTTTGACTTCAACTATGCAAGTTTAACATGAAACTAAGATAACTGATCAGTTTGAACAACAGATCCGTCATCATGCAGCAGCACAGTGGCCCAAACACAAAAGTAAAGAATCGGATCTTCTGCAGAGATCAGGCTTTTATGGGGGTTTTTATTTCGTTGCTTTTCATTTCAACCATGTTTTAACTTTTAGTTTTGTTTGTCTTTATTGTTGTTATTATTCATGTTTAGATTCCTTGTGTGTTAGAGAGACAGGAACTCTCTATTGATCGATCTATGAACATATTGTCAGGTATTGTTAGTTTATCTAATTTTAAACACATGTAGCGTAATAATAGTGCGGTGTTAAAGTAAAGACCATCACAGTGAGTTTATTTAAAAAGCAGTCGCTGCTTTGCTCTTATGAAAATCAGAAAACGACGTGTGACAACAAAAGAAGCAAAAACATCATAAAAATAGAAAATACTACATGCAAAACTCTGAAAGAGAAAGACAACAAGTCCTAAAAACATTTTAAAAATTTCTATAAACAACATAAACGTAGATAACGTTTTTAATGTGTCAACCTTATTATTGCTTTGTTGTATTTGTCGATTTTCACTTAAGAAAAAAACGTCAGTAACTCTTCTATCAATAACTAAAAAAAAAAAACAGTCTGAGTTGAGATTATCTCCATAAAATAACTAGTTTAGGTTTTCAGGGCGACTGAAGAGTAAACTGACTCCTGCTCTGACGAACTTCTGTTGGTGGCAGCTGAGGAAACCTTTGACCCTGAGGAAGAGGAAACAGAAAATTCATTAGAAAACAGCAATCAGTGGAAGACCTTAGTGAAGCTTTTTTTTTTTAAAGTTTAGTAGCTTTTGGCGTCAATTATTTCTGACACTATTCAGTTGAAGCTGTTTGTGTTTTTATTGCCAGTATTTGTGAAGAAATGGATGCAGCAGTTAGAGACAGTTCATTCAGGAGAAACAGCAGCTTGTTTTTCTGTTTAATGTCAGGTTGAGTCTATTGTTGTCTGTAAGAGCTAACTGTGGAGCTAACTGTGGAGCCTCGTGTTGCAGCCTGTGGTTTGATGGTGAGCTTTTTAACTGGTGAGATAAAATTACTCTCGGTGCGATCGACACATCTGTCTGAAAATAATCCTTCTCAGAGTTAGCCTGTAGAACTGAACTAACGTCACGGTGTCTGCACCGCAGATCTGCTTAGGCGATAAAAATACCTCTTTTCTTTATCTCTATGGCAGCATACGTGATACTGTCTGGTTTGTCTGCAGCGTCTTCACCTGTTCAAAAAAAATAAAAAGACATGCAGGAACTGAACATCATGTCTTTTATAAAACTAAAGGAAAAACACGAACCTTTCCTCTGCCCGGGTTTCTTAACAAAGGCATAAGTTGTATCCTTTGGATCTGAGACAATTTCATTTTTCAAGTCTGCAATTAAAAGAGGGGAGAAAAAAAAACCTTTATAACTTAGAAAAATTCATTGACAATTTTAAGAAAGGTTAATTATGAGACTGATACTCTAATTAAATAATAATTAAAATGCTAAAAATACAGAGAATCTCAAGAGGTGAGCTAGCGCTACCTTTGCGTTTCTTGTAGAGAATCAGTCCAACCAGCCAGAACAACAGAGTGAAAATGGTGGACAACAAAATGATGATTATAAGAGGGACATTTTTCATGAAATTCATCTTTTCATTAGATCCTGAAAAGCAGATTTAACATATCAGGTCAGTGAAGAATCTGGATAAATTCAGACACATTTAGCTGAAGGTTGAGGCTTTAAAACTAGATGTTTGTAGCACATTTACTGAAGATGTGTTGGATGCCTGGGATTTTCATAACAACTTGTTTCATTTAGTGAACAAAAATACAGTTTGCTGGTTTAGGTATCATATATTTACCTTCTTTTTCTTCTTCTTCTTCTTCTTCTTCTGCTGCTGATGTGACAGCCAGCCAGCTTTCAGGCGACTCTCCGGCTTGGGAAATGGTGCATTTATAGAATCCTTCGTCTGACTTGGAGACGTTTCCGAGGGTCATATCGGTTCTATAGTAGGTGGTGAGATGGACGCCATCTTTGTAAAAATCACTAATGTGTGTCTTCTTTGTGTTCTTGTTAAAACAATGAAGAGTCACGTCAGATCCTTCCTTCACTGGCCGAGCAGAAATATTCAGGATCACTGGACCAGCTGATGGAAGAGGAAAGTTTCAACATGTTGCTTTCCTGTTTCTGCGCCAAAATACATTTTTTATATAGTTTAAAAATATTCCATGAAAGGCTTACACAACCTTTTTAAACTGCCAGGTTTCTATGCAGTAAATTAAAATTTTTAGAGAGAAAAGCAACAATTATTTAAAAAAGAATTATTGCATTAAGATGGACATCATGTTGTAACTGAACATAAATTACCAAGAATGTTACATCAGGAAAGTACTGACTTTAAAATATATGAAATCTTCATGATTCTGGGCCATAAGCAGGATTTATTGCTGAGGATAAACAAGGTCGGCTACATTTACAAAACTCTTAATAAATTTCCAGACGTTTCCCACAATTTACAAAATGTCAGTTTGACACTAAAGCAGGAATTCACATTATTAAAAGAACAATATGTAGAGATTGATCATGACCATGATAAAAGAATAAAATAAAAACATTTTCAAGTCTAAACTTAGACCTGGATCTAATTTACAGCAGAAAGAATCATGAACATTTCCAAATAAAAGCAAATGTCACCAAATATTCAGGCATCTGGAAGAAAACTGGACATAAAGAAGAACTTCAGTCTCAGGAACGATCAAAAACGGACATCAAAATCAATAAAGAATATTTTCACCAAAAGAAGAATATTTTTAACCAGAATAAAATAATAAAAAAGAATCTGATCTGAGTATATCTGACTATGGCTGATGACATCACAATATGACAAATTTAAGGAGTTTTTGCAAAGAAAGGTTTGCATGTTTTGCTATTTAAAACATTCATTTTAATAAAATCAACAGGTTTAAACCTGTGCAAACACATTTTTACTCTTCTTTATTCTGCCCCCTAACAGATCTGAGTTTCAATGGGGAGGTCAAAGGTCACATTAAAGGTAGAAACTTATTTTGTTAATATAAGAAATTATTTGCATTTTAACAAAGCTTTGCTCACTGGCTAAAAAAATCACCAGAACAAGATTTTCAGAAATTTTACAATCTTCTGAAGACTCTTGGATGTTCAGACCTGTAACAGAGATGTTGAGAGCCCGGCTCTTCTCCCCTGCATGGTTTTCACACCAGTATTCTCCACTGTGTCTCTCAAAAGCGAACTGAATGCTGCAGGATGCAGCCGCGACGCTGCAGGCCTCAGGATGACTTGCTGAACTCATTTTGTGAAGTTTCCTCCTCACTCTCCAAGCTTTCGCTTGTTTGTCTTCCTCACAGCTTACAAAGACAGACTCATACTCAAAGAACTGAAGTCTGTCTGGAGAGACAATAGGAAAAGCTGGAACGATAAAAATACAGAAATGAACTGATGAACTTTAATATAAATCCATGGAAAATAACAATGAAAACTTATTTTTCATTAACTTGTGATAATGTTGACGTAACCCTGATTTTAGATGCTGTTGGATTTGTTTGAAAGCAGTTTAAAATAATTAGAGTTAAATAAAAAACAATGTTTTTTTTCTCAAATTAAACAAAACAGTTTCCAACTCACCGGGTTTCTGATCCGTGTAACTCAGACCAGGTCGTATCAACAGAAAGACAAACAGATTCATGACTGTAGAAACGAGAAAAAACTTTAGATTAAAAACTCAAAATATAGATATATGTCAGAAAGAAAATAATATATTTTTACTCACAGATCTGCATGCAGAGAGCTGTGGCCTCCATGTCTGATGCTTGATGCTGACTGAACGTGTCTCTCATGTAAACCCAGATCTTATGCAGCAGAACTTCCTCTTCCTGTTTGATTGTTACTCAGAGCAGCAAAGCAGCAGGTAGAAATACTGAAATATTAATGTCTGCTGATGTAGAATGAACTTTATTTTAATGCAAACACACACAGATACTCAGGTTCTGTTATGGTTCTGCAACAGAACTTAATATTTGTGTTAGAATAATGTGAATAGATTAAAATATTTTCTGCTCTTCAAGGTTCACTTTGTCCTTTTTCCATCTTAATGTTTTTATTTTTAGACACACTGTACATAACAGGAGTTGTTTATTCTTTATTTTTTCTGGGACTGAACCTTGTTTATCTGCTTGTGATCATATTTACAGTTGTGATCATAATGGCTGCAGGTTTTAGCAGCTCCACGCTGCCCCCTAGTGTCTGAACACCTGAACCTAGAAAACTGGTTTATCAAAGTTTTATTGCCACCTGGTTTCACCGCAGACAGTTTCAGGTCAAGACAAACGTTGAAGCTGATAATAAATGTTTGTGCTTCATGTTTAAGATACCATGATTTTAAAAAATAACTTCAAATTATTATTGAAACTGTTGGAATGCAGTAATATGACTAATAAATAGTACTTTCAAAGAACATTGATATAATAGATGAAAGACTGAAGCCTGAAGAGAGAAAAAGTTTTTTATCTATTTTTATCTTATCAGGTTGCTCTTTATTTTGTAGCAGGACTTTGACTGGATTACGTGGCAAATTCAAACTGACTTCATCCTGAACGCAGCTGGTACGTTCTCACAATGTTCGATTTTCTTTTTGAAATTAATTCAAAAGGCATTAATGTTACTTAATATTATTCATTACTAAGGTGCAATAAGTAGCTATTATTAGTTAATCTTTCCCTTTCCTTTTTATTTAGAGTGTGATGTGATTTCTTTATATTACCACAGAACGGTTTCTAATCAGCAGGGCTTTTGTCTTAGTATTTTAGATTAAATTTTTCTGAGGTCTAGTTTTTGTTATTTTTGCAATAAATTAATACACATTAGATTAAAACTGTTTCTGCTTCTGGTATTTGGTTTAAGATTGTAATTATTAAGTTTTTTGGCAGTTATTTTGCATTTATTCTATCAGTTCTTTATAAAAACTGTGATTTTAGTTTCATATTTGCCGTTGATTTGACTTCTCTCCAGGAAATATGGCCGCTGAGAGGCAGAGGACTGGCTTCCTGTTAGTTTTTCTTTTCTGGCCTTGGAATAAAGTTACTGCAGTTTGTAATTATCTGGTTCTTGTTGTCTTCCAATGGAAAAGCAGGGGTAAGTTACAACAACTTAATAATTATATATTGATAAATAAGATAATTATTTATGAATGCAGAGTAAACCTAATACAGTAATAAAGACACTTTATGGAGTCTGACCATATGAGGAATCTGTTATTGGGGACTTTCATCTGTATTTTATAGTAGCTAACTATTAAAACAGTGTCTTGTTTTATTCTGTGATTGTTGTTAATTCAGCTTTGTTTTCTCTTTTCTAACTGTAACAGCTGGAAGGTTCTTGTTGTTCATAAAAATGACTCCTGGTCGAGTTTTCCATCGATGTCAAACAAAAGGTGAGTTATGACAAGTAACGAAATATGCATGTCTGTCCATCCGTCTGTCCATTTCATTGACCTTTAAGATAATTGCTCTATAAGTTAAATATTGAAACAGTGTCTTGTTTCATGTTGTTTCTTCTAACCCAGTTTTGTCTTCTCTTCTGTAGCGACAGCAGTCGTAAGTTTCTGGTTTGACGTGATGATGACTCCACTTCGTCTCGTTCATCAACTGAAAAACAAATGTAAGTTATGGTGATGACCATAACTGTATGCTGTATATGCAGAGAGTGGAAATGAAAACAGAGTGTGGTAACAGACTGTCAGAGGCTCCTGTTACTGCCTGATAGCACTTTACATTTTCAGACCTTTACCGTGGTTAAATTTTAGTTCTTTGATTTTCTTACTGTGGTTAGTCTAGGAATTTTTGTGGTCTTATTATTTGTTTTTCCTTTTCACCTCCAGTTAAGATGAAAACCCCCCTGAATTTGGTGAAATGGGAACTGGAGAAGCAGAAACATCAACTCAGAGCAGAACTAGAGCAAATTGAGACTGAAAGGAAGAAAAACAGAAATGACCTTCAGTCTGTGGAGGAATTAATATCCCAGAGAGAAGGTTCTGATGGTGAGAGGTTGTTAATAAAAAAAGAAGATCTCTTAAAGTCCCAGTGGAAACTGGATGAACAGAAGAAATTATGTGAAAGAAAGATATTGAACATAGAAAAGGCCCTGGAACCCATAGAGATTTATGAGTACAATAAATGAACAGAAATAGGAAAACTTGAAATAATTTGGTTTGTCAGTATTTTAGCAATTTTCAAATCTGCATTTTACAGAAGAGGGTTAGGACTTTATTGTCAAAACTGTCTTTTCTGAAAAAAGTCAGATATTCAAGCTGATATTTTTTTAAGTGACCCTAATCTGAATCCAACTTACTATGTAAAGTAAAGTCATTGTTTTTGATAATCAGTACATACATTTTTATAATCATTCATCAACTTTAAGTCAGTAATAGTTATATACATGAATTTGGGTATAAAATGCACCTTATGAATATTTTCATGTTTTTCTAATTATTCTTTTTCTCTTACCACATTCCCTCTGCCAGTTCAGATATGTTTAACCGTTATTTTAAAAAAAGTTTTTTTTCCCTCTAATTTATTAATAGTATTTAGTAGAAACATTGGTAAGTGTGAGCAGGCTGGAAAATATAATAAAAATGATCACAATTGTATTTGTCTTCTTGTTCTCGTCTTTTGTCCTTTTTTTAATTCAATGACTTTAAAATTAATTTTTCAGTAAATTTTCTGGGACTCTCAGATTGTTGAAACTTCATCTCCAGATCATCTGACCTTAAAATATTCAAAACTAGAGTAAAAATGGTGGCAGCAGTAAACAATCACATCTAAAAACATCTTTAAAAATTTCAATGTAATCCATTTGAAAAGTACAAATTTTACAGAAAGTCAAATTCTAAGATCTGTAAAGAAAGAAATCTGCACTCCATGCATTCCTAGGTCTGAGCTAGAATATGTAGTTCATTGCATAATTGCATACACCCACTTTATTACACATAATGTGGGTAAAGTACAGATCCAGCCCTTTACCAGCTGGGTGAGGTTATCGACTTAAAGCAGCTTCTTCAATAACAAAACACGTCTTAACAGAGAGGTGAGTGTTGTAGGCTTTCATAAATACATTTTCTTATAGTTTGTTTCTGTATTTTCAAGTAACATGATATCTTTTGTTGTCAATGTTCAGTCATTCTATAACTGTAATGATTATAACCTTTAACAGTTTTAACTTTAGCTGTTTTCCTGATATGAAAAATCACCTCAAGTTAAAGATTTTTGTTCTTTAACTTTGCTGCAGGTTTTTGGCTCCACTAATTATCATGGGTTATAAAATGGTATCTGTTCTCACATCTGTTTTGGCTTTTTCCTCGTGGACCTGTAAGTGATTCTTCCACATAATCTAACACCGCTGTGTCTGTTCCTACCTGCTCTATCTTTTTTTTTAATGCTGTCGTGTTTTTGTCCTTTTCAATATTAGATTATTTTCCAGTTGATAAGCCAACAGATCACAGGATGGTTAATCTTCCAGTGCAAATGCAGTCAATAAAAAAGCTGGAAGAACAGGAAAGGAAACTGAAAGAGCAACAGATTGTAGTTGTAAAGCAGAAAGAAGACTTCAAAAGAGAACCTGTAATAGTAAGTCATCAGTATCAATCCATTTATTGATGCATTTATTGTATGATTGGCAGTGACTTTACATTTCAGTTTCATTTTGACTACATTTGCAGTATTACACGTCACAGAATGTGACACTGATAATGCTGGGTGTAACAAACACTTAACCCTTTTGAAAACTAAAGAGTTTATTATTTTAGGATGTGACTACGCTACATCGCTCAGACAAGCTCTCCTTCACGTCTACAGTCTCCACTGTGAGTGGATCTCTCCCTCTGGGCGCAGTCTTCAACATTCTTCTGATCCACATGTGTGGAGGTAATCTGTGCCTCTGTTTTAAATCAGCTGTTTCTGTTAAACTCCTCAGTGTTACTAATAAAATGCGGTTCTGTTGTATTTTCAGCTGATCTGGTGGCAGCTGTGTCTGCAGGGATTCTCCACCTGTTCTCCATCAGCGTCTTCATCGACTTGGTGTTTGGGATGATGACTCTTCATTACGTTAACAAGATGAAGCGTATGTCTCTCGTTTTTGTCATTTTTTGTTAATAGACAAAGTAACTACAAACTCATCAGTTGTTAGAGCAAAACATAAAGTTCTGTGATGAAAATGAAACATTATTAGTTTCTCATTAAACGTTTTTTCACTCTGTACTAACATTTGTCTTCTAAGTGAGCAATTTCATAAATGCTGGTCCAGAAATGAGTTTGGAAGAGACAGAATTTAAAAATACATCTGAAGAGTTGGAGAGAATTGGTTTGAAAGTGTTTTTTGTAGAGAACTAATTGAATTGGATGAGTGGGGGACGCTGCTTCACTTGTTGACATGGATGAGCATCATAACAATAGTTCAAATGTAAAATAATGAGAGCAGAAATCCTTCCAGCTGCACAACATCCAGAACCAGAGAAACTGTTAAGACAAGCAACACGTCACCCAAAAAAGAACAAATCAGAACCGACATGTCAGAACTTCTCCAACATGTTATACAACGAGCAGCGCAATCCTAAAATAACCATATTATAATGAACCATCAGGCTTTAAATGTATTCTGAGCCACTTTAAACTCACAGATAGCTGAAACTGAATCATTGATTTTAAAAACTTGAGCTTCATATCTCTTATATTTTCTGTTTATATTCTCTTGTTGAAAAGAAATTGACACTTTACCCTAAATGCATTTTGAAAAGGTCGGATTTGTGTAAAGCTCTGAATGTGTTGGATTGTCTTAAACAAGCAAACTTCAGAAAATTGAATAAAGATTTATTTTTCCAGACAGATCTTTGCAGGGTTTTTGTTTTGTTAATTTTGTGTTTTTATTTTGACAACAGGTGAGAGAGAAGAACTACTGAAGACAAACTCTGAGCTTCAGAGGAAGCTCCAGGTGACGGAGCAGGACTGCAGCGATGAAGCTGCTGCGCTGCAGGAAGTGAAGAACAAACTGAAGACATGGATGCATCACATCAGAGTCACAGCGGAGGACATGGAGGCTGAGACAGAAGAAACCAAACAGAGGCTTCAGGCACGAGAGAAGGAAGTGAACATTTCTAACCAATCTGAGTATCTGCTGGTAGGGAATGAAAATGTAATGCAGGTGGAAACTGGACAAGACTAAGAAAAGATTAAAAACGAGAGTTTTTAGAGGGAGAATAATTGGTTGAGATAATCAACACAAAAAAGATTCATATTTTTATTGTAAAAGGTTGCAGAATGAAAAGCCATAAAGGTTTAAAAATGAACCTGCTACTGACTCTGATGGTCTATATTTTTGTATTTATTTTTTTCTTTTTGATGACTGAATGTACTTTACCAATTTTATTAACTTTTTTTTTTACAAGTATTATTGGACTAATGCAATAATACTTGTCAGATTTATGCAACATTGTGCTATATATAATGTGCTTGGATGATCTTTAATTGTTTTCACCTGCATTTTTACATCGATTATAAATTTGTCAAGAGTTTAACAACAATGAAACTTGATTTCTGTTTCCGACAAGAAACCTAAACAAGCAATATATTCAAGTAATTGTTTTCTATTAGCAGATATGGTGTTTTATATTGTAGTTATTTCAAATTTAGTCTCACCAATTACAACATGGGATGTCATTAAAATGTGGCATCACCTTGTTATTTTATTTATATATTTTATTTATTTATTGAATCATTGTTCCACTGACAGACCTTTAAAAAAATAATATGTTATAAAACAAATGTTTATTGGGTGTATTCTTTTTTCCACATTCTCACTGTAAAGGACAAACATAATCCTAGATTTTTGTGTCAGTGAGAATCAGTTGTTTAAACAGTAGGGGGCAGTGTGGAGCAGCTCAGACTTGCAGTGATTATGATTCACCTGTTTTATTCCACACTAGTTCAGGTGAAGGACAATTAAATGACAAGAAGTGACAGCAAGGTTTAATCAATAATTAATTTTAAATCTGTGCTTGTAACATTTTATTATTTCCAGCAGATGGTGCTATGCTAACAGCTGTCTCAGGATTAAAAGTAACAAGGAAGACTGAAACGTCAACTCTAATTTTCAGAAAGGCTGAGTACTCAACAAGCAAGGAATGAAATAAGTATAAGCAAAAAATATATTGTAAAAGATTAATTTTGGTCCAATTCCAGTGAAATGTAAATTGTCACAAGCAGACAGAAAACATCATGATTCAAACAAGGAGCATTTATTCATCAAAATGATTTTATTTTAACAAATACAAAAACTTTTTTACAATATCATGTTCAAACACAAATAGAAAGATTTGACACATGATTAATAAACTGAAGCTTTCAACCCACTTTTACAAAGTGAACAATCATCATGCAGCTGTTTTAAGTTACAGACTGAAGCTGCTAATCACATTCTTGGCCACCAGATGTCACTAAAGAGAAGCTTTGAGTGATGAATCCAGCGAAGCTTCAGTCACAGGAAACGTCAGGTGGTTTTCACCTGAGAGAGCAGATGTGTGGAGGGGTGTGTGTGTGTGTGTGTGTGTGTGGGTGTGTGTGTGTGTGTGTGGGGGGGGGGTCTTTCCCTCCTTTAATTCAGATAGTTAAAGTGGCTACTTAATAAAATGATTCCACAATGTCAGTCTCAGTTTCAGAGTAAACTTTGTTTAGCAGTTCACATTGAAAAATAGTTTCACAGTAATTGAGTCTTAAACCTATATATCTTTTCTTTCTGTAAATATTCAGCCCTCTTCCATAGTTAAAAGTAACAGAACAAAAGGTGAGCTTAATCAAGACTCTACTTCACACCATATAACAAGTTTTGAAATAGTTTAAAATGAATCCAAATAGTTTAAACTGATGTTTTCTCATATACATAAAGTATCAGACTGATGTCAGCATTTAGCTGGAGATGACAGAGAAGTGAATGAGAAACTCTGACAGAGAAAGGAGAGGTGCTAAAGATGAGCCCTGAGGTACGCCTTTCCAGATTGGTTTTATATGATCTGAGAACAGATTGATTTTCATAATGCAAAAAGAAAATCTATTATAGATCTATATCCGCTTAATTTTCACACTTTTAAACAGACATTTTTTAAAAATTCAAATATTGTTTTATATTTGAATGTATTTCTAACATATATAAATGTTATATATTCTGCAACAATTCTGCTAAAATTTTGCTTTTGATAATATTTTCATAATCAATTGTAATATCTGGGGGACTGATCTCATGACAGTGGGGTCATCTCCTAAAACCACAATAATGGAAGATCTCCATCATCACAGGAAGTGGAACAAAAATCTAATAGTGGAGAACTTTTTTAAAAAGAACTGAAACCAATTTTCATCTGGTGAGCGATTCTGTGCAGGTCAATATAAGAGCAAAGAATCCCGCTTCCCAAAATATTGCCTCGCATTCGTGGAAACAAAAGAGTTTCCCTTCAATTTAGTGGAACCACTTTTCAATGACACCATAGAAGAAGAAAAAAATACACCAATACCTGCTGAAACCTTAAGAGTCATATACTTGCTATAATTAAACTTTTCTTTGAATTGATATATATGAAAATCAACTATAAACTGCTTTTCTTTCTTTTTTAAATGCTCTTGAATGAGATTGAAAAAAAAAATATGTTCAGCAGATCATAAAAATAACTTCAAATTACACAAATACAAACATTGGACGTTCCACTGAATACTGCATGAAGTTGTATTTTGAAACAATCAACATTTATAAATGTCTGTCTTCATTATTGTCAGTCATTATGTTCTTCATTATTTTCTAAGCTTAGGAGACAAGATGAGTGTAACTTTGTGAATTTACTCATTTCTGGTGTTTTCTTGAAGTATTATTTGAAAAAGGCATGCAGATTATTTATTGACAAGAGAATAGATTGGTTCCTCTGAATATTGTCTGAAGGGATCTGTACAAACTTCCTGCCCTGAAAAGAAAGAAAAGTAAATTAATGAGTAAAGTTTTGGTTTGTAAATATTTGTGACTTAAGACTGTGGTTGTGTAACTTGGTGCAACTGTGTACATTTAATCATAAAATATAGAGAATTAAGCTCTGTCACATCGAGCTACGGAAACATTTTTATTTTTCTAGTGTGTTTCCTCTCAGTGGTTGTGGTCTAAATGAGGAACCTGAGGGGCCCATTGTTTCAACCCGTGCTTTTATTTTGTAGCTTTTTTAACTGACAAGTTAAAATTACTTTCCTCTGTGCCTTAGCTCACACATCTGAAAATATGAATATGAGCTGCTGTGCTAAATCAAACAGTACTAGACTGACGTCATGGTGGTTCACCACAGAGCTGATTAAAAAAGCCGTTACAATAGAAAGTACCTGTCGGTCTGATATCAATGGACGCGTACGTGACTTGGTCGTCTGTTCTGGTTTCTCCACCTGAGAATTTAAAGACACAGGAACTGAAACCGTCTGACAGAGATGTGAACAACAGCAAACGGAAAAAAACTAACAAAATAAAAAATACTGACCGTTTCTCCTCCTTGGATTGTTGACAGCAGCATAAGTAGCTCTGGTTGGATCTGTGACGGTCTCATGTTTCAAGGCTGCAGTGCAATATGGAAAAAAGAAAAGCTACAAACTTACACCATTTCTATGTACTACAGTTTTAGTGAAATATTTTTATGGATTAAACGTTGCAGTCTGGAAGAGTTTAGTTCTAGGAACAGCTATAGCAAACCATCAAGTTCCAAACCCTCAGGTACAGACCCCCAGACTCAGATGAAGAGCTAATATTCAGAAAGGATTTTTTAATTGATTGATTTTAGTTGCCTCCACCAATGTATTCTGTGCATAAGCAATACATTGCAGATGGGGAGAAAATGTCTCCCCATCAGCATGAGCCACGGGTATGAATTACCACCTGTCAAAATGGCAGGTGGGCTTCAAAATTTTCTCTTTTTTTTAAATGGTCAAATATGGAAAATATTCTGTTAACGTGACCCCTGATGAAGAGAGAATTTACTGACAAAGAGGAGAACACATTTTGCAATTTTGCACTTGTGGCAAGTGGGAAATGACCAAACCTTAGGCAAAAACTAAGGTCACAGGTAAATATTTGGTCAAAATTGGTAGCGCTCAGGGAAATAAGAAAATGTTTTTCCTTGCACAGAGCTGCTTCATGAGATCAGAGTCATTTTATAACCAGGGTTGGTGTTTTGCATCATTGTCATGTTGAATAAAACTCTAAATATTTTTTCTTGGATCTTCTGCTCATCCTGAAAAAGTGTTTAGATGCATCTTGTAAGGCCCACCTTATCATTGCTGAATGTGAATTTTTCACTAGATCTTTGTCTTCAGCCAATCAGATTGGGTAAAAAGACAATGTGTAAAAACTCAAAATAAATATTTCATTCAGCAGTACCTTTTTGCTTCTTGAAGAAAATCAGTCCAATCACCAAGAAGAATAAAGAACCCAGGGTGCACAACAGAATGGTGATTACAGGGGTCTGTTGCTGCACAGGCTCAGTCTTCACATCAGATTCTGAAAAAAATAATGTGGTATTACACCATTATGCAATAGTTAAAAGTCATAAATGTGCCCCATTTTGTTTAAAATATTTCAGTTTGCAGAGTACGTTGGCATAGTGACACATACTGTATGTGTAAGCATTT
This sequence comes from Xiphophorus hellerii, assembly GCF_003331165.1. Classification (NCBI taxonomy): domain Eukaryota; kingdom Metazoa; phylum Chordata; class Actinopteri; order Cyprinodontiformes; family Poeciliidae; genus Xiphophorus; species Xiphophorus hellerii. Next base: position 26,366,678 of record NC_045685.1, read on the forward strand.
AAATGTAAGCCTGTAAACTACATGCTGAAATAACTTCAGAAGATAACCCTTCCCAGGAATGAACCAGATTTGAGCAGTTGCACGATTCTCTTCCTGATATCTTGGCTGATTTCTTTTGCCCTTCCTCTTGTGTCAAACCGGAAAGCAGAGTGTTTCAAGTGGGACCTTAAAATTCTTCCACAGGTGTTCTTAAAATTAACTCAAAATATGTTAGTTAACCGATCAGAAGTTTGGGGAAGGAAACTTCATACGTTTAACACAAGTCATATATTTTAAAAGACAGTTATAGCTGATACATGCTATCCCTGTATGTAAACTTCTGAATTCAAAAAAGTCTCCAAGTTTTTTGTCACTTAGCAAAAAAAAAATATTTTGGTAATTCTGACTGACCTAAAACAAGAGAAGTTTTATCTGATTTTACTTCAGACAGTGAAAAATAAGCACAAATATCTTTTTACTCAATGTCTGTAAATATCTGGTTTCAACAGTATATTTCGTTACTTGTTTGACATTTATATTTATTTATTTCAGCGATTGTTGAGAAGGGTTTAAATTTTCTCAAAAAAATATGATTCCTCAAGCTTATGTATACAAATATGACAAATAATATTTTGGAAATGTAAGATGCTAAGGTGAAGGCTCCCAGTTGCAACATTTTTTTTAAATTACATTTTTAATGGACCTGACCTAGAACTTTCTCATCACCATCTGACAAATATAAATATAAAATTATTTTTTAATGACCCGATTAGTGATATTTTTACTAAGTTTTACAGACAAATGCTTCTCAAGAAACAAAAGAAATATTTAAAACAAAAAACAACATAAAGTCCATCTGACGGAGTTGACAGTGCATGATGGAGTTGGCGCAGAACTGAAAGTGGTGACAAACTAGTGAGTAAAAAGAAAAACTTGATACATGTGAAGTAATGCCATTTATGTAAAAGACATTAAAATGAATTAACTGGACATTTAAGTGAGATTTGTCAACACTATCACTGAAAGAGTCACATTGTCAGTTAAAAACTCTGATAGAGTTGACAAAATGCCAAACTACCTCAATTTATATGATGTTATTCTGAAGGAGGCCATATTGTAGCTCATCAGATCCATGAAGTCTTTACATTATATCAAAATTAAGCATTTATTCCACTAAACTTCATCAAAATTTTATAAATGGTCAGTTATGCTGTTGACACATCATGGTTGTGACGAACAACGTAGGAATAAAACAGAAGAAAAAAATAAGAATAACATAAGCTAACCAGAGCTGCTTAGCCCTGTTAGCAAAGGAAGAGGAAGGAAGAGGTCATGGGGTCCTCAGAAGTTCTGATGCCCTCCAATAATGCCTGATTTTTTTTTTTTTTATGTCTGACGGTGTTGACAAAAACTTGGGACAAATTTCAATTGAGTTGGAAAATATATAAAAATGATTTTTAATTCATTTTACTGAATTAAAAATACTTATTTGAATACTTATACATAATTGTCATGATATATTATCTTAGTATTCCTTTAATTGTTTTAAACTATTATAATGTATTGAGTTTTGCTCCAGGACAATTGATTTTAAAGAGACCACCCACCTACTACAAAGTTTAAAATAAAAAATATTCAGCAAACACCAGGAAAATATACATTGTTGTGCTCACATGGCCCAGGTTAGTTTGGTCAGATATTTGAAAATATATATATTTTGTGTTAAATTATATTTTATTCAAATTTTGTGCTTTATCCATAGGACCTGGGTTGTCCCTCTTCTCAAGAATCACTTATTTATATACTTATAAATTTGAACAGATTCTATTTGGTATGTTGAAAATAAACAAAAGATCCAAAGAACAAAAACAATCCAGTCATAAACCAGTAAGATCTATTTACCATTTCCTGGTTTGACGACAGACAGCCAGCTTTCTGCAGAGGCTCCAACTCCAGGAATGTTACATTTGTAGAATCCTTCATCAGACTTGGAGACATTCTGAAGTGTCAGGACTTCTTCATAGTTGGTTTGAAAGAACTGACCATCTTTGTAGAAATCACCTATTTGTGTCTGTTGCTCTTTCTTCTTGTTAATGCAATGAAGAATCACATCAGATCCTTCCTTCACGGGTTGCGCCGTAAATTTGAGGATCACTGGACCATCTGAGGAATGTGATGAGGACAGTAAAATATTTTTTTATTATTTTTTGCTGATTTGAGTACCAAATTCCACCATATTTATTAGAAGATGTTAATGATACATTATTTTTTTTGCATTTTAAACATTTTGAAAAGCCCATTGTGTAATAAGACCTGTGATAGAGATGTTGAGAGTACGGCTTCGTTCCCCCTCATCATTTTCACACCAGTATTCTCCACTGTGTTTTTCAAAGGTTTCCATTGTGCAGGATGGAGCTGGGTTGCAGTAGACTTCAGTATTTGTTAGACTCATTTTGTAAAGTTTTCTCATCACTCTCCATGCATTCATGTGTTTGTCCATGGGACAGCTTACAGAGACACTGGAGATGTACTCAAAGAACTGAAGTTGATCAGGAGAGACAATAGGAAAATCTGTCGTGGAATATGTGGATAAATTAATAACATACACTACAGATAGTAATGTAAATCTTTAAAAACAACAGTAAGGGCACATCTAGAAAGGCAGCTTTGATGACTTCAATTTATTTATGAACTACAGATTTCAGCTGGATTTTATCTGCAGCAATTTGAAATACTTCAAACTATTTCCAAAGAACAACAAACAACTGTTTGTAATATAAAAACATTTTTAAAATAGTTTCCTGCTCACCAGAGAAGCTGTGAGCAGACGTGGTGGACAGCAGAGAAAACACGCTCATCCCTGCAGAGACATAACAAACTGATGAATCCAAACTTACACTGCACCAGCATGAAAAGTTACAAAAACACTTACATATTTGGATGCAGAGAGCTGTGACCTCCATGATGCTTGATGCTGACTGACAAATGTCTCACATTCACACCGAGGTCACATGCAGCTCACAACTTCCTCTTCCTGTCTGGATGATCACTGATGCTGACAGAGGAGGAGATAGAAATGTTCAGCAGTGACTGAAATATTACTGACTTGCCGTCTGTTTTATGATAATCCAGACAAATGTAGTTGGAGTTTTGAATTTTCCTGTGATGAAAAGTGAAATCCATATTGTTAATTAAGTGAACAGAGAGGAGCTCTCTGAAAACAGCTCCATGCTGCCCTCTACAGTATTTTTCTTAAGAAGCATTGTTCACACATATTCTCCAATCAGTGTGAAGTGAAACATCTAGATGTCCAAAACTAATAGAGCTATAATGTTCAAAATGTTGCTCCAGTATGAAATCAGAAAGACTGAATATAACTGGACGCCACATTTTACTGATTGTTCTCTGGTTTCATGTTTCCCTGTTTGACGTTATCTTTTCTTGACCTTTCTGTGACCCTGGACTGTTTTTGGACCACACAAAATTTAATGGTGGATGCAATAATCTCAGTTTTCATTGAACATCTCTGAAGCCTTGAAGGATTTTGTGAATCCTCTGTTCCTGCTAAATCTCCATTTTGTTTTCCCTGGTTGTCATTCAGTGATGACACTCATCTCTGCTTTGTGTTCCAGACCCACCAGTGCAACCAGATCTAAACAGGACCACTTCAAAACCATCTTATTGTGATTTTTTAATAAATATTTTTGGAAACTTCTCCCTTTTCTTGGCTGCGTTTTTGGTTTTGGCTCTTAAACTGAAATGTTGTTTTGGGAATTGACGGTCTGATGGGACAACTCCCCCACACCTCACACAAGAATAAGCTTTTTCATGCATCACTAAGTTGATAAAATGTTCTGTAAAAACAGATCTAAACAGTTACATGAGATATATTCATAATTTAGCCATGGTTTTAGCGCTCATCATCTATCAGCCAGTCAGAGGAGACATCAGCGTCTTATCCTTGTGTTGGAGCGACGAGTCTCCTCTACTTGGGAGCGGCTACATATGCTACGTTTTGGGTAAATTGTAGTTGTTGGTTTTACAGAAGAGCATTGAGTTCAACATTTTGGAATAACACACAGCTTTTATGAACTGTGATGCTGTTAGCGCTCTGGTGGAGCCGACTGCATAATATCCAAAAACACCACAAACAAACCATCATCCTCCTATTACTTTGTGTTGTTTTGTTCGTAGTTTTTGCCAGTGGCCTCTGGCTGTTGATCACATGATGCAAAATACATTTGCAGTTTTGTGAAATACATCTGTTTAGATAAAGCTGGAAAACCACCTGATCTTAGCCCAAAAACATTTTAAAGTGAGCTTTTTCAAAATTGGTGTGTTTCAATTAGGCAAATTTATTTTTGTAATTTCAATTTGCAGAGTTTTATAAATTAATAGAAATGCAGCTAATGACCTATAGGAACTAACAGATGGATGCAGAGATGGCCTTTATGGTGCAACAGAGACACAGAACATCAACCAGGGACAGGAAGGCAGAGGACATTTAGCACCTGACCACAGCAAGAAGTCCATCCCAGGACAGATGACCCGCTGTAGCCACTACTTTACAAACTTCAAAAGCTAATAATTGTTGTTTTAGAGACCAGATTAAATAAAGGTTTAATTGCTGCTATAACGTTTGTCCCAGTCAGGCTCAGATAAGGTCATGCTGAACTTTGAAGTCAACAAGAAAGCATTTCTTTGTTCTTTGTTGTACCTGCAATACTAAAAAAACATTTCAGATACATGAAAAAAATAAAGTATAATCTTGCATTTCATGATTGTTTTTCAGAATACACCAAGTTTGGACTGCAGGTTTACAGCATCAAAAAAAGAAAAAGGTGTGCTAACCACACATTTAAAACCGATTCATTTATAGCAGAACTTTGACCCTTCAGTGTTTACTGCAGTCTGAGGTGAACTCAAGCAGCACGCATCCTCCCGGTGAGTTTATCTAATGTAAATGTTCTTTTCAAACATTATTCAGATGATTATTTAGTCTGTTTGCTAAGTAATTTACTTTGACTTTATGAAAAACTTCATATATTTAAATGAAAACATTTTTCATTTGCTAGATTATGAGAATAATGTGTTGCATTTTTATGAATGTAGAGTGGTTTCTTTCTGCAAGTGCTTAAGATATATTTTTAAGTTTTATGTGGTTACAGAATAACAGTAGATATTCTAGTTTTTCCAAAAGTACTTGAACACAAACCAAGTTAACTTAAAAGTCAAGTTAACTTTGGCTTGCACACATGACTTGTGCTCATCAGGAAATAATAGATCCTTTGAACAGGTTTTGATGATGTGGTTTGTGATTGTGAAGTTTATTTTTTTGTTTTTTAGGTAATAACAAGACAGTCCCAATGTATTTCATTTGGGCTCCAGCCTGTTTCGATCTGATCAAATCAAATCGAACCATTGTGATCATTTCTGGAGTGGCTGTTTCTGCTGCTCTCTACTGGACATACAGACGTAAGTTATTGTCATTTATTAGTAATAACATAGCAAATACTGCTAATAAAGAATTTATGCATTCATGTGATTTGATAAGATTTATGATTTGGGTCAATTAATTTAAAATAATGTATTTGAATACAATTTCTTGTGAAAGCGTAGGATGTTATTTAAGTCTCTCAGACAGTACTACCTAACTGTGAGTACTTATTGAAGATATCTATTGAAAAAATCCTTGTTTGTAGCAGAATAAGTATTTATAGTAATAATAATTATATATTTTATTTAAAAGGGGCTTTCAGGGCACTTAAGGTCACCTCACAAAAATAAAACAAATACATTTTAAATAAAAAAAAAAGAAATTCATAAAAAAAACCTGCATTCCAGGTGAATTTAGAGTCAAAAAAGAAAATTGTTCCTCATCAGCATCTGAACATGGAGGAGTTGGTGAAGAATAAAGAAAATCAAATACTACAGAACCAAATCCCTCAGCACCTTTTATCTGAATGAATTGTAACGTTTTGTTGTGCAAAATGCAGTTTAATGCAGAAGCAGAGGAAGTTCAAAAGCTGCTGGATGTGTGCATGATTTAATCACAGCTGGTTTATGTGGTATTAAAATATGTAATAACCTTTTTGCCAACAGGTGAGAATGTTGAGCTGCAGAGATCAATAAAACAACTACAACATGACAAGAAGCAGTTAAATACAGAAAATAATGAGCTGAAGGGGAAACTGGAGAAAATACAAGGTGAAGTCAAATAACAACTTGCAGATTAAAAGAGTTACATTTAGAACATTTAGTTGTTTCTGGAGGTAAAAGTAGATACAATTCAAAATCTGTATTTATGAAAAATATTTTGTAGTTTAAAAATGGTTATTAAAATGCTATCATGTTACATTTCAACAGGATAGCATCATCCTGCTAATTCTGTTAATGCTGAACTTAAATTCAGCATTAAGTTTCATTTAATTTATATTTAAGCATTAAATATAAAATTTAATACAGATCAGAGAAAAAATAAATCAAATTATTGTGTGTTTTGTATGACATGTTGTTTGAGTGGTATTACAATTTGAATGTTTTTTGGCAACAGGTGAGAATTCTGATCTAAAGAAGAAAAATGATAAACTACAAACCACAATGAAAAACGTGAAAGGAGAACTGGAGAACCAGAAACATCAACTTGAGGAAAAACGTAGAGAAGTTGAGAATGAAAGCGAGAAAAATAAAAAAGAGCTTCAGTCAGAGGAAACTAAAATAACAGAGGGAGAAAATACTGAGGACAAAGAGTCGTTATTAAGAAGAAAGGAGGATCTCCTGAAGTCTCAGTGGAAACTGGATGAGAACAAGAAACATTGTGAAAGGCAGATATTAAACACAGAGAAACTGCTGGAACCGATAGAGATGCTGATAGAGACACAAACAGATAAAGAGGAGGATGTTTAAAACAGCATCTAGAGAAGATCATGCTATAACTAACAACAACTACAGAAAAACTATTATATTAACAATAATTGTTATTTTACTTTCTGAGTCTTCCTGGAATTAAAATTGTTTTTAGAAAAAAATATTAAATCCAATTCAGACAAGGTAAACAGCAAAAACCACCTTTGTTTTCTGAATGGAACCGACATCCATCCATCCATCCATCCATCCATCCATCCATCCATCCATCCATCCATCCATCCATCCATCCCTCCCTAGTTTTGATCAATTGGATTTTATTATTATCATTTAGGTCTGTCAGTATTAGTTGATTTAATTGGTTTAAGTTTCAGATCTATTTCTTGAAATTAACTATTGTGATTTTTAATGTTCTTTGTAATAAAAACATAAATAAACAAAGAAACTCCACACTAGGAATTGTGTACTTTTCAATGTGCAAATGTCTGTATTGAATAAAAATAATAAAAAGTCAACAAGTCCATTTAAGTTTGGTGAGAGGTCCAGAGCTGTGGACACCTTAAAGTTCTTGTGCCTCAGTAGGAACCACTGTGTTCATGTCTGTGGTTCAGATGCTTTGCAGCTCTGAACTACAGACACATTCCCACAGCTTGGAGGCAGAGCACTAAACCTGCCTCAGTAATGAAGAGATCATGGAGGCACATTCAGATCTCAGACTGCTGTTACCTTTTCACTTTTTCAGATTTATTTCCTTTCCTGTTCAGCATTTAGAGCTGGTAGATTATTTTTGAAATTTTAACAAATCTTATCTTTGTTTTGGGAGAACATAAGAACAATAATTATCTTAGCAAGTTTTCACAAAAAGATATAGTTATGATACCCAGGGTGTAGCATTAAATGTCCTGAACCATTTAAAAAAGGCCAGTCGCCATTTTGATGGAGCGTTCAGGACAGGAGACTTTGCAGCAAGTCTGGTGCAGAAACTAGAAAGTAGCCGTTTTTTCCAAGTAAATTACTAAAGTAGATGAAGAAAATGGGCATCAGAAAAAGTCAAAAGGTGTTTGCTATACTAAAAAGTTATTAGAAATAATATAATTAGAAAGACAAAAATATAATGTGTGTAATTTCTTGTACTTTTAAGTAAACTATGTATTGCAGTTTATTCTGTGGAGAGTATTTTGAGCTCCACACTATAAGGTGTGGTGGGTCAGACTTTAGTCTTTCCTCTGGAAGGGGTTAAATATTAACTACAGAATTATGAGCCTCTGCAAAATGTTGGAATCAAAACCATCTTTTTATCCCAAACATAAACTTGAAAATATTACATTAATACATTTTTAATACCATTATGCCCAGATTGCTGTTAAAGTTTCAGTATATGTGTTAAACATACATAAACTTCACTCTTTCATTTTCAGATTGATTGAACGTTATGATAAATATTAACCAGGTTTAACTCTTCGCAGTAATAAAACAATATCCAGGCGGGGAATCCTGGTGTGAAACTGGAAGATATTTTCCGGAGGGTTTGGTTTCACATCGCTACAGAAGATGATCAGGGTTAGCATGATTTCTATTTGGCCTAAAAATTAATTTAAAAGATTTTGTATTAGTTAATTTAATATGAACTAATGTTCATATCTAACGTGAGAACATCTTTACTGAAACATCTTCATTCTGAGGACTTTGACCACGAAACTCGCAGAGAAAAGAGAAAACAAGAATGTTACTAAAAAGGTATTTTCATTAATTTTATTCTCTCATTTCTTATTGTTGTTTCTCATAGCTTCTTATCTACTTACATACACTAATAGTACAATGTGAAGCTTGTTTTTAATAAATAGAAAAATGTAAGTTTCTGTAGCTGGCAGTAAAATCACGGCAGTTTTCAGGACGACTTTCTGCTTCAACATGTTGAATTAGACATTTTCTGTATGACTATCAGTCTCTACTGTCATCAAGGTTTGACCCAAACTTATTCACATCCATCCAGTCATGTTTATTTCTGGTTTTTATTTTTAGCAGAGAACCTATTGGATCCAAACACGGTTTATAAACCAGGATCAGGTCTTTACTTTGGGTGATTAAAACACCTTAAATCTAAATAATGTTAATGTTTATTGTAACCAGACATCTATATTTTTGTCTTACCTGCTAAGAGACATAATTTTATTCTTCCTTCCTTAAGGAGAAAAATGTTTTCTTTTAGCAGCCAAATTCATGCTTGTTAAAACATTCTTGATGTGATGTTTAAAGTGGAAGGAAGAACTTATTTTTATTTTCCTGTATATTTGAAGACCTGGTGTCTCTGTTTTCTAAATCAACGGCCTCACCTGCTGCTAGTGATTCCCTTAAATACAGCGGAGCTGCAGTTATTTTATATTTTTCTTAGTCATTGTTTCAGCATTGCTGTTTGAAACAATGATGAATAAAAATTGTCAAAGAAATTGTGGCCGTACACTTAACTCATATGCAGCCGTGTAAAGTTTAGAAATGTTGTCAAATTCATGAAAAATAATAAATCAATAATATTTTCACATTGTTTGTTAGTAAATATATTCCCAAGCTTTAAATTTATGTCTGTGTGTTTCAGTTTCTGTGTCTCCAAGATGATTCACAACGGAGATGGATTCATTTCTGGACTCTTTATCAGCTTACTTATTTTGATTCACCTCAATGAAGGTAACTTCTTTACAGGAATAAGGATTCAGGTTTCAGACATGGACTTGGGGAGAAATTTATTTTCATAAAGAAAGATTCAGACTTTATTTAGACTGGACAGGCATGCAGGTCTAATTAAGTTTATTAAGCAGGAGCTGGTATGTAAGTTACGGAAACGTAATGGAGTCTCCAGCACTATTCATCACAAATCCTTGTAAAGTCTTGATCTATGTCTTCAGTTGACACTCTCTCATTACCACTCTCCCATGGGAGTCATTATTATTTGCAATAATATGCTGAGATTATAGCATATTATCTCAAATTAATAATAATTATTATTAATTTGCAATAATAATTTATTGCAAATTATTATTTGCAATAATAATGACTATTATTGCCAATGTAATTTAAGATCTGGGAAACTTCTCTGAAAACATCTGTCTCTTCAAAAAAGCACTGATTATGCAGTTAGCCAGTTGATATAAAAGAAACAGTTGAAAAATTGTTGGCTACAGAAAAACACTCAATATTGACACGAACTATGTTTAAATAATTAGAATTTGTCACTGAACCCCAGCCTCCTTAAAGCCAATCCAGCTTATATGGTATTTATATTTTGTTGCTAATGTAACAGATTTTTCATGTAGGAACTTATATGACTTATATAGGCTTTAGACATAATGAAGTCAAAACTGGATTTAAAATGTCCACGTTTGGATGGAATATGCAGAAAATGTATTTGCTTATGAGAATTTGTTACTAGTTACATCTAACAGAGGAAAAATACATCTTGAAATATTAAATGTTTTGTCTCTCAGGTCAGTCGCAGGAGGCGGATTTGTCTCAGACGATCAGAGCGATGCCTGGTGAAGACGTCGTCCTGCCGTGTCATGTGGATCCTCCTCTGGACCTTTCTCAGTTTACGGTGGAGTGGGGGAGGCCAGACCTAAAACCCAGATTTGTTCATGTTTGGCACAACCAGAAGGAATATTTAGCCGACCAAAACAAAGTCTTCAAGGGAAGAACGTCACTGTTCAATGACAAACTGAAGGACGGAAACCTTTCACTGAAACTGTCTGATGTGAGACACTCTGACAACGGAAGATACAGATGTTACAACCCAAAAGAGAAAACAGAATACTTTATCGCTCTTCTTGTTGGTGAGTAAACCAAACAATAAGTGTATTTATCTTACCAGGCCTGGTTTACAGTCTTATTAAAACCAAACAGGTTCACACTGAGATATATTTTTAACAAAGGCAACTTAATGTTGGGTTTCAAATGGTTTGGATCAGTAAGAAGATAAAATAAGGAAAGCCTCGTTAACTAAAAAAAGGCAAATAATAAACGTGGAAGTTGTTACAGTTTATCTACAAAGATTTACAACACAATTACAGGAACAACAGTGTTGCTAACTGGTCTATTTAAAACTGGATTTTGTTTGAGTCACTTTCTGTCACCATGGAAAGTGTTAGAGCAGAACGACCATAGAAAAAACATAAAGTAGAAAGAAATTATGCTGGAAGTATTTTAATGATAAAAAGAAGAATATTAGTAATTTAAATCACTAAACACAAACAGTAAAACCTTTAAACTATCAATCAATATTAAGCTCTAAACTGTTTCCAGTTGGTGATCAATAAATGATTCCTAAGAAATGTGACTCTAAAACCTTTCAGAATATATTTTTACTAAATAGTTTACCTGTTCTGTCACCATCAGGCTCCGTCTCCTCACCTGGAATCAGTTTATCAGGACTGGATAAAAGCTCTGCTGGAGTGAAGCTGGACTGCAGCGCTGCAGGCTGGTATCCAGAACCTGAGCTGTTCTGGCTGGACGGAGACGGAAACATCATGTCTGCTGGACCTGCAGAGAAAAGCCCAGATCCTGATGGTGTTTACACTGTTAGCAGCAGAGTGACTGTAGAGAAGAGAAACTACAACAACTTTACCTGCAGAGTCCAACAGAGAGACATCAACCAGAGCAGAGAGACACACATTCATGTTCCAGGTAGGAAACCAAAACATTTTGATCAGTAAACACTTTAGTTATTTCAGTAACGGTTCTGTTTGGTCGTGTTTCAGACGATTTCTTCATGAATGAGTCCAGCTGCTCCGTTTCTATCAGCTTCAATGTGATTTTAGTCGTCATGTTTGTTCTTGGAGTCGCTTTTCTTATTTGGATGAAGAAACAAAACCAAAAGAGTGAGTGTGTTTTATGTATATGTAGAAAAATAATAAACTTTTACAATCTTAAAGAAAAACAATTTTCATTCTTTGTGTAGGAACTGCTGCACTAACAATCTTCATCTGAATTCTCTTTTTGTTTCTACAGAAAAGAAAAAGTTAACAAAGAAAATCAATGAAGAGCAAAAGAACCTCATTACAGCAGCAAAACTAGAGGAGGAGCAAAAAAAGAGCAAGAAGGAACAGAAAATAATTGATCAGCAGATTAATGTGTTAAAGGAGATGTCAGAGGAACTAGAGGAGCAGAAAAAACTATTTGATGATCAAACGGAGGAGACAGCAAAAATGATTGATGAAGATGAGAAGAAGTTTAAGGCTGTTGATGAGGAAGTAAACCAGACGGGGAACATGACAGAAAAAAAAGCACAAGGATACTTAAAACTGAAGGAAATTATAACAGAGAGCAAAGAGAAACTGACTAAGAGAAAGCAAGGTCATCAAGAGGTCGGACTTATGACAGATAAACTAATAAAGAAAACAAACGATGAAATTAACAAGCTGGAGGAAAGAAAACAGGAGATAGAAAACCATCTAAAGGAAATAAACAAACAACTTGATCAATAAGAGACACAGGAGTAAATTTGATGTCACTCATGAGACAGAAATAAATGAAGTTTTCATTTATTCTGCAACATCTTGATAAAAGAAAAGTTTCAACAGGTTCAAACTCAGCAGATTTACTGAAAACACTGAAACTTTTCTATCACTGAAACACTAAAGAAAGTTTAGATGTGGATTTAATCTGACAGGTGAAAAAACTGCTGGAAACTCGGAGGACAAACATAGTGAAAACATATGTGTAAAATCTATTTTTCTTTCAGCTTTATAAACTTTTTATTTACTAAAATAAATGAAAAAACTCATGAAATATATCTGAAAATAAATCAATGACATTTTTGTGTAATTTGATTTATACTGAATAAGCACACAGGTGGTTTAAATGTTTAAATAATGTTTATTTTTTCAATATTTTTTCTTTGTAATAACAAATAAATCATATTCTGTATTCCACTGACTGTTTGTCCTATCATTGATGAGATACTCAGAAATGAAACATGTAAAATGTGGCTGTTATTAGAAATTAAACAGTTCATTCTAAAATAATGTTTATTATACTTATGGAGCTTTAATCATTTTTTTAATAAACATAACATCCTGTTGTTTTTTATATCAATATTTAAATCTTAATGTTTTTTCACCATCACAAAGCCTCATCCGTCATTCTTATAATCTTTGATAAAATCACGGGGAAAAGAAAATTCTGAACTTTATTGTTTTACTTCATCTTTACTTTTTCACATCAGTGTAGAATAATTTTAGCTTTTCTTTTAGTTCAGTAAAAATTAAAAGCTGTTAATTGGAGGTTTATATTGAATGTTGTCTTCTAACAACATGCAGAAAGTGGAAAATAGTTGGACATTCACAGAGTTATGGGGATTGAACCTGTTTTTTTATGATGATATGAATATTTCTAATCAGTGTTCAGAGAATTATCTGTTCTCCATCAGGTTCTTTATGTATGAGGTTGAAGAGGAGTCAGTGAGTTGAATTCATGAATTAATTTATTAATACCAAATAATTTTCCATAGTTCATGCTATCCTTATGAGCAAGCAGAGTAAAATGGCATCAAGCAACAATTTTATATTCCATTTGTTAGCTTCTGTCTACGGACTAAAGAGGGTTTTTCCCTAAACATACATGTTATTTATTTTATCTATAGCTTTTTGCTCATGTAATAGCTAAAAAGATTTTTCGTAGCTAAAAGAGATAGAGGAAAACATAATTATTTATTCTCAACATCATATGCAAATCAGTTCTTGAAACTCTGGAGTAACCGTTCACAAACAGCTGTAATAAATCAACAGCTGTAATAAATCAACAGGTGTAATAAATCAACAGCTGCTTCTTCAGATTTACTCTGGTCAGCTTAAAATAAAATCTAATTTAACTTATCTAAAATCCTGTTATTTGGTTTTAAATGACCAGCAATTTAAAAGAAATTAAAAAGCATATTTATTTATAAATATTTTAATAAATACATATTTATGTATTTATTAAAAAATAATAAATATTCTTGTCTCTATCTAGTTCATAAGCCGTTTTGATTTTTTCTGATAAACTGACGGTATTTACTGACTTTTTGTAATTTTATAATTACTGTTTCTGCTGTATTTCAAGCTGGTCTCATTGCAGGTTCTCAGAACTCTGGTTGTTCATAAATCATCTTGCTGTCATGAGTGGAGCTCAGATTCTCCACCTGTTCATGTTTTCCAGGTTCAACTTCCTTCCACAGTCCAAAGTACATCAGGAAACTTATTCTTTCTGAACTGCTCTAAGGTGTGGAGATGGCGTTGTGATAGACTGGTGATGTTTCCATGGTAACAGCAGTGTTGTGAAACAATGCAGGCCTTATCTTGCCTGCAGCAGATAAATGCTGCCCTGTTGTATTTTGATATGAAACCAATAGTTAATCTCAGTTGAATTACTGCCATCGTGTTTTTCTCTGGCAGGTTCATAGGGCATCAACCCTGAAAACATTTGATCCTTTGGCTTTAATGACAGTAGATAAAGCAACGCTGCAGACTAAAGGCTGTTGTGTCAACCTTTGTAAAGCAGGACAATTCAACCATTTTCTATGTAACAGGATCTTGGCTCTGTTGCTCTTGGACCTCTGATGTGAACTAAGTGGATTTGGTTTGACGCTGAACACAACAGGTAAGATTTATTAATGTTTGATTTCTTAATTTGATTCAAAAGTTTATCTCTTTAACTACTAAAGTTAGGAATCCACTTTGTCTAATTTACTTTACTTTTGAAAACCATTGTATTTGTACATAATCAAGATAGGTCATATTTTACATTTAAATGAAATCAGAATAATTTCTGCTTCACATAGAATAGTTTGTTTTTTTATTAGAAAAATAACTAAACAACCTAGTTTAGTTTCATAAAGGTAATATGTTAAGGATTAGTTGTTTTTACTTTTCTGTTGAACAAAATAGCTGGAGATTAACACAGAAAATTATGTATTAATTTTGCTCCTGTTTTTGATCCAATCTTCCTTGGACACATATTTCCTAAGATATGTGTCTGTAATTGTTCTTTTTTTTAAAAAAATATGATATTTTTTGATAGATTTTTAAGCAGCTTGATATCTCTTATTCATCTGCTTTGTTGTTCAGACACTAAATGTTTGCAAACACCATGTCCAGGAGAGTTAACCCGGCATTCTTAATAAGAAAGTAAAGTTTCTTTTTTCCATATCTGAGTGCCAAACTAAAGCCCAACAGATTTACTTTCACAAGCCGAACATTAAGGCTTTGGCCAAGATGCTCCACTTGATATACATATTAAATTTTATTAGAATTTGTTTTGGGTTTGTTTCAAATGTAATGAACCCAGAGATGAAAAGAAAAGAAAAAAGAAAGACGAAAAGGTGGAGAAAATGTTTAAATGGAAATGAAATAGTAGAGGAGAGAGAACAAGTCAAGTTGATAGAAATCTGCCTCTAGATCTGCAGAAAGAGAAATGACAGAACCAAGAAACTGCAGCAACAAACAACACATGTATATATAATTATAACAGTTATGACATTGTTGGAAATACAAAATGTTTTCAGTAGCAATCTTTTCAGTGTATCTGACAAACACCTGAATCTAAACACCTGTGTGTGTTCTTGTGCCTATAAGGTTTCTCCATAAGAATGTCCAATAATCAGTTTAGCGACTCACAGTCCAACCAATCAGGACAGGAGGACAGAAGGAGGACTGAAGCCACAAACACTGAGTCGGACACCAAGGAAGGTATTTGTTGTTGGACTAATTAGCTTCCAGAGTGAAGCTTTTTTACATCTGTTATGGAAATGTTGTGCATGAACAAAAAAAAAGCAATTAGGCATTAAACCATCCATCCATCCATCCATCTTCTTCCGCTTATCCGAGGTCGGGTCGCGGGGGTAGCAGCTTCAGAAGGGAGGCCCAGACTTCCCTCTCCCCAGCCACTTCTTCTAGCTCCTCCGGGGGAATCCCGAGGCGTTCCCAGGCCAGCCGAGAGACATAGTCCCTCCAGCGTGTCCTGGGTCTTCCCCGGGGCCTCCTCCCGGTGGGACGTGCCCGGAACACCTCACCAGGGAGGCGTCCAGGAGGCATCCTGACCAGATGCCCGAGCCACCTCAACTGGCTCCTCTCGATGTGAAGGAGCAGCGGCTCTACTCTGAGTCCCTCCCGGATGACTGAGCTTCTCACCCTATCTCTAAGGGAGAGCCCAGCCACCCTACGGAGAAAACCCATTTCGGCCGCTTGTATCCGCGATCTCGTTCTTTCGGTCATGACCCAAAGCTCATGACCATAGATGAGGGTGGGAACGTAGATCGACCGGTAAATCGAGAGCTTCGCTTTTTGGCTCAGCTCTCTCTTCACCACGACGGACCGGTACAGCGCCCGCTTGACAGCAGACGCTGCGCCAATCCGCCTGTCGATCTCCCGCTCCCTTCTTCCCCCATTCGTGAACAAGATCCCGAGATACTTAAACTCCTCCACTTGGGGCAGGACACCCCCCCTGACCCGGAGAAGGCACTCTACCCTTTTCCGGCTCAAGACCATGGCCTCGGATTTGGAGGCACTGATCCTCATCCCGGCCGCTTCACACTCGGCTGCGAACCGCTCCAGCGAGAGCTGCAGATCACGATCTGATGAAGCCAAAAGGACCACATCGTCTGCAAAAAGCAGAGATGAGATCCTAAGGCCACCAAATCGGATCCCCTCAACACCTTGGCTGCGCCTAGAAATTCTGTCCATGAAAGTGATGAACAGAATCGGTGACAAAGGGCAGCCCTGGCGGAGTCCAACTCTCACCGGAAACGAGCCCGACTTACTGCCGGCAATGCGGACCAGACTCTGACACCGGTCATACAGGGACCTGACAGCCCGTATCAAAGGGCCCGGTACCCCATACTCCCGGAGAACCCCCCACAGGGCTCCCCGAGGGACACGGTCGAACGCCTTCTCCAAGTCCACAAAACACATGTAGACTGGTTGGGCGAACTCCCATGCACCCTCCAGGACCCTGCCGAGGGTGTAGAGCTGGTCCAGCGTTCCACGACCAGGACGAAAACCACACTGCTCTTCCTGAATCCGAGGTTCGACTATCCGACGGACCCTCCTCTCCAGGACCCCTGAATAGACCTTGCCAGGGAGGCTTAAGAGTGTGACCCCTCTATAATTGGAGCACACCCTCCGGTCCCCCTTTTTGAACAGGGGGACCACCACCCCAGTCTGCCAATCCAGGGGAACTGCCCCCGATGTCCATGCGACATTGCAGAGTCGCGTCAACCAACACAACCCTACAACATCCAGAGCCTTAAGGAACTCCGGGCGGATCTCATCCACCCCCGGGGCCCTGCCACCGAGGAGCTTTTTAACCACCTCGGCGACCTCGCCCCCAGAGATTGGAGAGCCCAACCCAGAGTCCCCAGGCTCCGCTTCCTCAGTGGAAGGCATGTTGGTGGGATTGAGGAGGTCTTCGAAGTACTCTGCCCACCGGCCCACAACGTCCCGAGTAGAGGTCAGCAGCACACCATCCCCACTATAAACAGTGTTGGTGCTGCACCGCTTCCCCCCCCTGAGACGCCGGATGGTGGACCAGAATCGCCTCGAAGCCGTACGGAAGTCTTTCTCCATGGCCTCTCCAAACTCCTCCCACGCCCGGGTTTTTGCCTCAGCAACCGCCCGAGCCGCATGCCGCTTCGCCCGCCGGTACCCATCAGCTGCTTCCGGAGTCCCACAGGCCAAAAAGGCCCGATAGGACTCCTTCTTCAGCCTGACGGCATCCCTCACCGAAGGTGTCCACCAGCGGGTTCGAGGGTTGCCGCCGCGACAGGCACCGACAACCTTGCGGCCACAGCTCCGATCGGCCGCCTCGACAATGGAGGCACGGAACACGGTCCACTCAGACTCCATGTCCCCCACCTCCCCCGGGACGTGTTCGAAGTTTTGCCGGAGATGGGAGTTAAAGCTCCGTCTCACAGGGGATTCCGCCAGACGTTCCCAGCAGACCCTCACAACACGTTTGGGCCTGCCAGGTCTGACCGGCTTTCGCCCCCACCACCGGAGCCAACTCACCACCAGGTAGTGGTCAGTGGACAGCTCCGCACCTCTCTTCACCCGAGTGTCCAAGACATACGGCCGCAGATCCGATGAAACGATGACAAAGTCGATCATCGAACTGCGGCCTAGGGTGTCCTGGTGCCAAGTGCACATATGGACACCCTTATGCTTGAACATGGTGTTCGTTATGGACAATCCATGGCGAGCACAGAAGTCCAGCAACAGAACACCGCTCGAGTTCAGGTCGGGCGGGCCGTTCCTCCCAACCACGCCCCTCCAGGTCTCACTGTCATTGCCCACGTGAGCGTTGAAGTCCCCCAGCAGAACAAGGGAGTCCCCAGGAGGAGCACTCTCCAGTACCCCCTCTAAGGACTCCAAAAAGGGTGGGTAATCTGAACTGTCGTTCGGCCCGTAAGCACAAACGACAGTCAGAACCCGTCCCCCCACCCGTAGGCGGAGGGATGCTACCCTCTCGTTCACCGGGGTAAACCCCAACGTACAGGCGCCGAGATGGGGAGCAACAAGTATGCCCACTCCTGCCCGACGCCTCTCACCTTGGGCAACTCCAGAGTGGAAGTATGTCCAGCCCCTCTCAAGGAGACTGGTTCCAGAACCAGAGCCGTGCGTCGAGGTGAGACCGACTATTTCTAGCCGGAACCTCTCGACCTCACGCACTAGCTCCGGCTCCTTCCCCACCAGAGAGGTGACATTCCACGTCCCAAGAGCCAGTTTCTGCAACCGAGGATCGGACCGCCAGGGTCCCCTCCCTCTGCTGCCACCCATCCCACACTGCACCCGACCCCTTTGGCCCCTCCCACGGGTGGTGGGCCCATGGGAGGGGTAGGCATTAAACATTTCAGGGAATACAAAGAGGATCATGGAACCGAAATAAAGAACAAAAATGAAAAGAAAAAGTACTTCAAGAAATGGAAGTGACTGATGATTGTGATACATAAAGCAAAAATATTTAATGTTAAAGATTAATCAGTTACAAAAAAAAGAATATAGAACTGTAAAAGTTTATTCATAATTTAGCATCAGAGTGAAGATTAATATAGATTATTTGAACAGTGAATTTTGTTTTTATTTTGTTGGCAACAATAAAAACAGAAGATTTTATTTAAGATGTTTTTAATGAAAGTGATGTTAATAATCCAGAAATTAAATATTTCTAGACACCAAACTGATATTTAAATGACTTTTAATGCTCCGTGAAATCAGAATATTTTATGTTGAATAATATTGACAATCTTTGATTGATAGAAGATATTTAATGCACAATAAAATAGAAAATGAAGAATTTGATTGAAAAAAGAAAATCATTGGAAAACAGCAACAAATGACCTGAGTTTGTAGATATTCTGATTATCAGAGTAACGAACAGAAGAGACAATTTAATTTGATATTACTCAGTAGAAATTTATTAAATTCAGAAGAAAGAAAAATCAGTTATAAAAGTGATCACAGTTATAACATTTGATAGAGTCTAAATATAGATTTTATTTTACTATTTCATTCTCCTCCACAGCAACATGTCTTCATTTACACTCAGTTTTAGTATTTTGAACGTTTAATTATAAGATATTATTTCTGCTAATCTGAAGTTTGTTTGTTTTGTTTCCCACACAGAGAAGAACGATAAACTGACCAAGAAAATGAAAGAACAAGAAGAGAAAGAGAATCAGTTAAAGTCCAGACCTGGTGAACTGGAAGAAGAACTGGAAAAGGAAAAAGGTAACTTCAGAGAAAAAGTTTAAATATTTAGTTATGAATGAAATAGTTTTAAAAGAAAGAATCTGGGATTGTAACAGTTTATACGATTCAACAAAAGACTAAATTTGTTCTGCCTAATTTTAAGACTGGATGAATAATAATAATAATCATCATCATCATCATCATCAAATAACTGTAGATATTCTCATAATCAAAGAGTCGAGGTTGGAAATGTTTCCTATTTTCAGCCAGAAGAAAAATATTGATATAATTCAATATAAATGGAGCAAATAAAAGAGGAATGTTTTATTTCTGCTGTATTCATGTTTATGTCTTTTGTTCCCAACACAGAAAACAATGTTAGCCTGACCAAGACAATACAAGAACAAGAAGAGAAAGAGGAGGATTTAGACTCCAGACTGAGAAATGAAAGAGTTAAACTCAAAGGAAACAAAATCAAACTGGAAATCTGAGATGAACAGTAAAATATTGAATACAGTGCTCCATGAAATCAATGACATTTTGAAGGTTGATTAGAAAACCTTTGTACCGATATAGAGAACATTTAATGCACAATGAAAGAATTTAGATAAAAAAGAAAAATCATTGATATTACTCAGTAGAAATTTATTAAATTCAGAAGAAAGAAAAATCAGTTATAAAAGTGATCACAGTTATAACATTTGATAGAGTCTAAATATAGATTTTATTTTACAATTTCATTCTCCTCCACAGTAACATGTCTTGATTTAAACTCAGTTTTAGTATTTTGAACATTTGATTATAAGATATTGTTTCTGCTAATCTGAAATTTGTTTGTTTAGTTTCCCACACAGAGAAGAACGATGAACTGACCAAGAAAATGGAAGAACAAGAAGAGAAAGAGAATCAGTTAAAGTCCAAACTTGGTGGATTAGAAGAAGAACAGAAAAAATTTAAAGAAGAACTGGCAAAGGAAAAAGGTAACTTCAGAGAAAAAGTTTAAATATTTAGTTTTGGATTAAATAGTTTGAGAAGGAAGAATGTGGGGTTATAACAGTTCATAGACGATTCAACAAAAGACTATTGTGAAAAAAACAAGAAAATCAATAAGTGGAAACAAAAAAGGTAACTTCAAAGAAAAATTTTAAATATTTAATGTTACAGAGAAATTTTAAAGCTAAAAGAAAGATCCTGGGATTGTAACAATTTATTGATGATTCAGCAGAACTAAATTTGTTCCTCCAAAAGAAAAATACTGATGTAATTCAGTATGAATGGACTGAATGGAAGAGGAATGTTTTATTTCTGCTGTATTCATGTTTATGTCTCTTTTTTCCAACACAGAAAACAATGTTAGCCTGACCAAGAAAATACAAGAACAAGAAAAGAAAGTCAGAGTTATTCTCCACAGTGAAAAATGAAAGACATAAACTCAAAAGAAAATCTAAAGTTATGCTGAAAATCTGAGTTGAACAGTTTTTGAGAATAGTGGAAAATTACATCAAAACCTTTTAGTTTGAAGACCGATTAATTTAAAAATGACAACCTTCATACAATTGTGGATACATTTAATGCAAGAGAATATTTAAAAACAGCAATAAAACATACATAAATTCATGGAATAGAAAAAATAAAGAACAGAGATTGTTGGAAAACAAAAAATGTGTTCATATATACTGTATATGCACTAGATCCATTAAGCATCATTACAAGCTCTTCAGGTCTGATAGTCACAGTAACTGTGTGATACGGTTTAAATGTATTTATCTATTCAAAATGTCATCCTCTTCCAGATGTCAAACCAGTGAAATAAGCAGGAAATTCAGAATGAAGGCAAACACTTAGAAATGTGAAGAATATCAGATGGTTTTCAGTTTCTGACCTGGTAAAAGGTCAAAATTTTGCACTTTCACACTCAGTTATAAATTGATGTTTCTGTTTTTGTAACATTCTGGACATTTTACCAGAATATGTTGTTACTGCGCTATTAAAGTCTGTATGTTTTTTGTTTTTTTTTGCAACAGTAAAGAATGAACAACTACATGCCACACGGGACAAAGTGAAAGATGAACTGAAGAAGCAGAAACAGGATCTTTTACAGCAGCTTAAAGAAATCCAGAATCAAAAAGAAGAAAACAAAAAGGATCTTCAGTCGACGCAGAAAGAAATAACAGAGAAACAAACGTTTGATGAAAAAGAATCATGTTTAGTAAAAAAAGAAGAATTACTACAAACCCAATGGAAACTGGATAAGAGAAAGAAAAATTATGAAAGACAGCTACTGAACATTGAAAAGGTTTTGGAACCTATAGAGATTCAGATGGCAAGAGAAAATAAATGAGCTAATTAAACTTTATGATGTTTAATAATTATATGAGTTCCTCAAACCCGTTTTCTTCCTGTTTCCTATGTTTCCTGTTTATAAATGTTTATTTTTTTATTTTGCTGAGCATTTTAAATAAGTGTGACTGACTGTTAATGATTATAATGTTAATGAGAAAACAATGGATTCATTAAAACCCTAATGAGTATTTAAACAGATCACACGCAAAAACACTTTATTATGCAATAATAATACTATTAATAATAACACATGACAAAAGAATAAAATAGTTACTTCTCTTAAAACTAACTGAAAGTGTTTCTCATGAGAATTTATTTTTATATTTGCAAATCTTCTTAAAAAGAAAGTTGAGAAGGGAGAATCAGTGATGATCAGTTCAAAAGGAGCTGCAGGCAAAAATGCAAAACTACGAGCAGGAAACTGCTAACCAGGAGGAAATGAAGATTCATTATGGAGAATTATACATTAAACATCAATTAGCAGTAGCCTATTTAATGCACTTTAGAATTAGAATTACATTATAATTTATTGTTTCAAATGGGTTTGCTGCTGTTTGTTAATGCTGTTAAACAGGAGAGCGCACTGTTTATGTTTTCGTCACATGGAATATTAACGGCCTTGACGATCACAACCATTAGATCTCTTGGAAGAAAAAACGGCCAGTACTCAACTTCTGAGGAACAATGTTCGTCTATAACGGTTCCATTTTTACACCAGGAACTGCACATGTAATATTACAGAGTTCAGATCTTACATTATTTGCACAAACTGTTTCAAATACTGTAGATACCCACTGCAGTGCTGGTCTTCTAATGCCATATTTGACAACTACATCTTACAGATTTTTGATCGCAACAATTAATTCCAGTAAAAACCATATTACTTAAAAATATCATTTGAAGCATAAGTTTGGCTAAATATAGGCATTTTGTCAGTTATTTCAGTATATTTTTTGTCAGTAAATTTTTCTATGTATATTTTTTGCAATAAATAAATGAATAAATGCAGATTTTATATTCTACTTTTACTGGTTGTCCTATCAATGATGAGGTTGTGATTTATCTGATTTCTAAAAGAATGATTTCTGAATACTCAGAAACAAAACATGGAAACTTCTGCTGGTATTAGAAATAAAAAACTGTCCTTTGTAAAATAAAAATATTAATTTTACTTAGAGAGCGTTCATCAATTCTTTGTAAAAATAAATATCACAACATCACATCCTGTTTTATTTATTTATCTTATTATTCTTTCATAATGCACCCTCATCAATCATCTGTCATCATGTCATGTGATGTGATCTGCCATTACATTATGACCTGTGTCTGTTGGATAAAATTATGGGGAAAAGAAAGTTTGGTTGTACTTCTGCTTTCTGTCTGAGTCATCAGTGTTTCACATCATTGTAGAAGAATTTTAACCCACTTCTCCAGCCAGCGTTTCTTTGGCTCAGTAAGATTTAAAGGCTGTTACATTGAGGTTTATTTTGACATGCAGAGAGTGGTAAATAGTGGGACATACAATTGTGTGAATTGTATCAGCTGTGTTGGTGATTACAGGTGGAAATTAGCTGTAACCTGATACAGAACATATCTTCTTGTAGTTAATATATACCACATGTGTCAAACTCGAGGCCTGCCTTCGCTCCAAATTACATCTATAACTCCTTCCAGTTTTTCACAAAATCAACAAATCTACACATTTTTTCTGATTTTACTGCAAATTTTCTCAAAATTGATCACCAAAATTGGTCACCACACAATCTAACATTTTTATTGCAAAAACCACTAAAACAATCACAAAATTCTGAAGGAACAGCTATTTAGCTTAATTGGTTTTATCAATAATTTCTGGCACAACCAGCCCTTTAAAAACTTTCAAATTTTTGATATGCCTCAAAATGAAAATGAGTTTGACAGCCCTGAAGTATACTGTATAATGTTCCTGTTTTAAATAAAATTATTCATAAATCCGCCTGACAGTTTTTATTGGGAATAAACTCATCCAAGCTTTCTGCATGTGTCCACTGGTAAATCTATCATTTATCTTGTTGATGAGCTCCAAAGTCTTTAGGGTTGAAGGGCCTGCTTCCATCACCCAAAACTTTCTCCACTTTTAAAAGTTTTCAGTCAAACTCAAATTAGATTAGACTGTCTGTGGTGAGCACATAAACCAGAGTTTAATTTAAAGACCAGATTTTACTTTTTGAGCTAAAAAAGCAAAACAGTAAATGAAAAACCAAAATGATAAACTTGGAAAATAAAACTGAAATTGAGGCTGATTTATTGAATAACTTGAAAATAATAAATTTAAGCCAATCATTCATGCAAAATGATTGGCTTCAATTAAGTTTTCATTGACTTAGTTAAAAAATGAATATCTGATAAATTTCAAGTGAAATTTGGATAAATTTGTTTCTGGTCAAAATATGTCCCAGTCTGATCAGTTTTTTGTCAGTGGATGCAGTCATATTAATATTTTCCATCACTTACTGAAGTTGAAGTTTTATTTCTATCACCAGTAAAATTTATATCTTTTTTTCTTTTGATGGATGAGAACTCTAACCTGCAGAGGGACAACAAGCAGTTATTTGACACACTAAATGCAGTAAAACATGAACTGGAGAACCAGAAGGATCAGCTGGCCCAAAGATTTCACAATGTTGAGACTAAGAGGAAGAAAAACAAAGAGGAAGTTCAGATGGTGGAGAAAAATGATCTGAGAGAAATCTTTGATGACAATGAGCTGCTATTAAAGGAAAAAGAAAAGGTATTAAGATCCCACTGGAAGATGGATGAGGAGAAGAAACATTATAAAAGACAGATACTGAACATAGAGAAGGTTTTGGAACCTATAGATGTTGTGAACAATGGAGAAAAATGAGGTTGTTTAGAAAAAAAATTAAGAAAATATGTCTAAAACAGAGCAAAGTATTGAAAAAAAGTAAAGTGGAGTCACAAATCAGTAAACTTAACTTGAACTAAACTAGGCTGTAATGGGATGTGCTTGTTTGGTGTTTCACAGGAGACCCAACCCTAGTCAAGACCAAAAGAACTGATGGTTCTTAAACAACAGACAATAAAACTACTGCATGAAGTGTGATTCAATAATATCCATCCATAATTTTACATCCTAGTGGAGTTGTGACACACATTCACACCTAAGTAAAATTTAGAGAACCCAGTTAACCTGACAGTCACGGTTTTGGACTGTGGAGTACCCAGAGAGAACCCACGCATGCACGGGGAGAACATGCAAACTCCATGTAGGGCCAGGATTCGAACCCAGGACCTTCTGGCTGCAAGGCAACAGAGCTACTGCTGCTGTCATGTTTAAATATAAATAAACTTCTAAAATCACATGTACATTTCAAAAACTTAGAGATATTATTGCAGTAACTTTTAGGAGTGAACAGATTTTTGTTTGTTTCTTTTCCTTTTTATGCATTAGGCTCAGAAATATTCTTTAATGTTTTATATGTAAATTAAACTGTCCTGTAATTTGTTTGTGATTTCCAAACATTGTTTTTTTTATTGAATAAACACTTCAAAGTTTTTTAATGTTCCAGATATTCTCTTGTCTTCTTTCTTTTGATTTCATCTCCAAAACAAATGGACATATTTAATTACTGAAGAAATAAAATTTTGTCTAATATTAGATATAAAGTTATGAATTCAGGAAAAAAGTTCAAACCATAATTGAATATAGAGACAGAGAATATATCACATGACAAGAAATATAAAATTTAAGAAAGAATACAGTTAATATTTGATCTTAAAATAAAACTCTTCCAACTATTGGTAAAAAGAGACAAAGAGAGATAACAAGGTGTGGTCTGTGTGTGTGCAGGCGTGCGTGTGTGTGTGTGTGTACTCATTTACCTATTTATGTCCCTTCATGGAACATTTACCGACCTTCTGAGGACTGACTGCTTTATGGGGACTGAAGGCCAGGCTTAATGCGGCGGACCCCTTTTCTAGGTGTACAGACAGATAATAAAGCTGCCTATATCTTATTTCTGTGGATGTCACCATATCAAACACAATACTAAAACGATAAACTATTGTGGACACACCTTGGTTTATTACAAAAAACAGAGGCTAAAGTTCAACTCAGAGCACTTTGATTCAGTGGCTCATGCTACGGTTTACTCAGGAGTTAAGCTTTGCAGAGCAGGTATGAATTTCTCTTCATTTGTTTTGCAATTGTTGTATACATTGCACAGTGCAGCAGTTGGTAGAGTTGTTGCCTTGCAGCAAGAAGGTCCTGGGTTCGATTCCCGGCCTGGGGTCTCTCTGCATGGAGTTTGCATGTTCTCCCTGTGCATGGTAGGTTCTCTCTCCACAGTCGAAAATCATGACAGTCAGGTCAATTGGTCTCTGAATTCTCCCTAGGTGTGAGTGTGTGTGGATGGTTGTTTGTCCTTTCTGTTTCTGTGTTGCCCTGCGACAGACTGGCGTTCTGTCTGGGGTGTACTCCGCCTCTCGCCCGGAACGTTAGCTGGAGATAGAATACATTCATACATACCCAGAATACATTCAGATGTATATTCATTGTGTAGCTTAGATGACTGATATTTTTAAAGTGTTCATAATATATATAAACAATGTACATGTACTATGAGTTGTAAAACTCATTCTTAAATATTTTAGAATGTCAAATGTCCTTCTTTGTGTTTTCAAGTTGCAGCAGTTTCAGTTCCTCTGATCGTCATGCAATATAGAATAATTTATGTCGCTGTATGTCTCATGACATTCAACACAAGGACAGGTAAGTTATGCTGCTTTTGAAATATATATTCTTAATTATGTCTGCCTGGATTGTATTGGCTCTTTACTTCTCTGGCTTTAAAAGTAAGAATTTTTTGTCATTTTTTGTTGTTAGGCTATGATCCAAAAGATGTGGAGACACAAAAACAGGTCAATGTTCCATCAGTCACAGAGACACCAACACAAACGGTGGAACCACAGAAGGTCACTGAAACAGTGAAACAAAAACCCAAACCAGAACCAGAAAAGGTGTGCAAGTATAAAATTATGACCTTTCAATCCTTTTTTCATACTATTAACAATTTCTGTTTCTTTTTTTCTTTGTAGACTATCATACACCCAAATCAAAAAGATGAACTTCTTTTCACATTTATAGACCAGTCATCAAATGGATCTGTCCAACTGGATGTTTATATCCATCGACTCATCCAGAAACTGTTTTATAATAAATCTTTCAACTTATCCAATTTATATGGAGGTGAACTTTCATTTGACAACATCTGATAAAGATTTTTAAGTTACAGTCAATTTCACTTGGAAGTTGTTGAAAGTAAATAAGGTTTTGTTTTCCTTTCAGCTGATTTTGTGGAAACCGTTAGAAAAGCAACTTTCTCTTTGTGGTCCAGTTGCAACATCACTGATTGGATATTTCTATTGATGAGCCTTTATTTTACATATAAATGGAAACGTAAGTCCCTAATTTTATATTACTTTTGACAGCACATTGTTCATAGCTCAGGTCTATCAAACTAAGAAGTCATAATTTGTTTCATTACAAAAAGTTAGATGACTTGAATGTTATTTGGATATGATGTGGAAATTTAAATAAGATATTAGATCATCAATCAGTTGAAAAAGCTTTCTATCATCTTTCAGAATGCCTTCCAAAACAGAACATGATAAATAGATAGCATTAATGTTCAGCCCCATTACTCAAATACCCCCACAAAAAACACAATTCAGGTCGTTATCTTCAGAAATCTTCCCAGGGGTTCACTATTAACCCAAATTAGTAATCATTACTAATGTCACACTCTGTAAGTGATTGCACTGTGATAGTCTTGTTTTTATAAAACCAAAAACCAAACAAATAAAACTCTATTTACATGAATCCTGTGTCCAAGACAATTTACTACTGAAGAGCTCAAGGTTTTAAACAGTTTAAAATTAATTAACTCAAACTCAAAATGTTAAACATTTAATGTTAACTAAACATTTTACCATGTTAAAGATTTTAAACATTAATACCAAACAATGAACAGGAGGATATTTCTGAGTTCATGTGTGATCCCATAAAGGAGAAACAGATTCTGGCAGGTTGTCAGCTGTTGCACAACAACAATAACGGATTTAAGGCTCACTGGTGAAGAGCTGATGTTGGGGGAGAGAAACCTTCAACAAAATCCCAACATCCATTTGGCCAAAAGACTCATCACCAGACCAAGAAAAACAAAAAAATATTGCCAGAAATATAATCATCAGTGAATAAAATGACTGAATTACAACAGATTTTCATGACTAATGACAGTACAGGCATTGTGTGAAATGCAATTTATGCTAACAAAGCTGCACTTAAGGTAAGATACAACTTTTGTGAGGGAATGCAAAAGAAAAGAAAAAGGCCTGTGACCCCTTGTTTGCTCCTCCCAAATAAATGAGGTGGTTAGAAAAAAGAGCTGAATTCAACAAACTAATTCTGCTGAACTACAAAGTATAATTCACAGCTGTAGCACCAGAAATCATTGTAAAACCAATATGATCCACAGGAAACTTTTGCAGCTAGCACAGTCAGAAGAAACATGCATTGGGTCCGTAGGTCTTCTTGTTCTTCATGTTAGCAAACAACTTAAAAGCTGCATTACTGCCACCTATTGGCTCACCAGTCAGGGGTCCACTGACCAGCCCCCTCACAAAACAGCTAACACATGTAAATGAGAGTTGTGTTTGCTCAGAGCCAACAAAAACTAAACTACATTTTTAGTAGTTTACAATTATTTTTTGTTTAGTAATGGTCCCGCCTTTGACTTATGTAAAATTTAATTTGGGTTTTCTGTGTAGATTCAGGATTGGCTTATACTAATTTGTTTGTAATTTAAAATGCAGCAAGTCTCTTTTCCATCAACTGGAATACTAATTATATTACAACCATATTTTATTGTTCTTCTTGGCAAAACTGAGGAGGTCACTTAAACTCTGTGACTAAGTCAAGACTCCTTATGACCTCTTATGACTCTGTAAAATAACTTATCTAAGTCTGCTAAAATTTCAACATTTTATGAATAGAATAGAACAAAACAGAATGCTAATATGTGAATATAATATATTCACACAAATGTTATATATATATATAATAATAATAAAACTAAGAGACTGTACAGTAGAGTAAATTTACAAAAGTTATATTGTACACTTAAGAATTGTAGATGAAAAGAAAAGTACTGTTGTTAGTTAATAAATCAGCTTAATTGTTTCAACCTTCCAGACTTCCAGACTTCTCAGGTCTTCTTGTTTTGGTTCTGATCTGCATCCCCAGAACATGAAAAAGCAGCATTCAGCTTCTATGCACCACAAATCTGGAACAAACTTCCAGAAAACTGCAAAACAGTTTTTTGGAACTGTAGTGGGCTCTCAGTTCTGGCGTCAAGCGCATCACTAATTAGATGATGAGGCATTTGAGTCTAGATTTAAAGGAACTGAATTTCTTTAATTCTAGACTAAAAACTCAGCTGTTTAGAGAGTTTGTTGACTGTGTGCTTTATGACTTTGTGTTTTTGTGTTTTCATAATGTAGAGCTCTTTGAAATGCTTTGTTGCTGAAAGGTGCTATACAAATAAAATTTGATTGATTGATTGTTTGATTGTTTGATTGATTGATTGAAAAGCACAACTGAGCACGGTAATTAAGTATAGCTCTGCTTTGTGTGCAATACCCTCCCTAGAACGCTGTTTAATATAGATGTATTTCTTATTTCTAAACTTTTCCTTCAAACAGGTGAGAAAGGAAAATTGCTAAAGACAATTTCTGAGCTTCAGGAGGAGTTAGAACTGAGTGGACAAGTCCATGAAGACACAACTGCTATATCGGTGAAGATAAAGACTTCACTGGAGTCATGGAAGGGTGAATTGAAAAGGTTTTTAGAGAAAGTAGAAGTACACAGAGCAGAAAACATACAGAACCTGCATTTACTAGAGCTTGAAATACCAAAGAATGTGGACATTGACAATTTGTTAAAAAGGAAAGAAGATCTGTTGAATGAGCAGTGGAAACTGGACAAGACTAAAAAAGACACAGAAAGACAAATGCTGAACATTGAAAAACTGATGGAGCCACTAGAAATTAAGCTTTCTAAAGGACACAATCAAGTTGGGTAAAGAAGAAGCTTAAAGGAAAAGTCAAAACGTTCAAGTTTCATTCTTGTGGTGTTTTTTTTACAGATTTAAGACAACACATGGCCAAAAATGTCAAAATTAAATTCAGATATTCCAATGTTAAGCTAATCATACAACAATGTTGTTATTTTTAGAGTGTGAGGTTTGCGCTGGAAAATAAAGTTTGTTGCGAAATTATTTGCAATTTTTAAAATTTGTTTATTATGTTTTAGTTCCACTGAAAGTCACTTAGGTATGTCACAATTTGTCTGACCAATTCCAGTTGGCTTTTTTTCCCATAAAACATTTCTTGTAAAACAAAATTTTTCTAGACAGTTTTGTCCTTTAATACTTCTTTGTGCATTTTCTCAACATGCAGATTTTTTTCCCCATTAAGGTTCGGTTTAATAAATGTGTTTATCAGAGTTTGTTATACAGGAGATTGTTTTCCTTTGCAGACTAACTGTCATGAAGTGCGGGTGGTGTTGGTGGTGAGGCAGAGGCAGCGGACCCAGGTTAGATGAAAATGTTGATTTAATAATAAATAAGTCCAGTGACACGGCAGCTCGCACAGAGACACACCGACGACGAACAGACTAGACATTGACGAAACATTGACGTTGACGAGGACCCGACGAGGAACAAGGAACACAGGTGGAGTTAAATACATGGGAGGGTAATGACAGAACGAGACACACCTGGGAACAATCAAGGGGAGGACAGGACAACGAAGAGACGCAAGGACACAAAAAACTCTAAATGAACACAGAAAACACATATCCTGACACTAACACTAGTGTATGATTAACTACTACTCAAATATTATGACCTGCCTGTAAATCCTGGCATGAATTGCCATTTTAGTGGGACATATTTCTATGTAATAACAAGAAGCTTGCAGGATGTCTTAGTTACATTTGATTTATTTTACAGAAAGTTTAGAAGGTTAACCCTCTGATGCATGACATATTGACTATACAGTCTTCCATGAATGGGTCTTTTTGTTCCCGTGTTTAAATCAATGTGTTTTTATGCTACTTTTGTCATTTTGATTCAAAATAATGTTTAGTATGATACTTTCTGCTGTGTTTTATTTCACACAAGTATTATTTCATGTTTGAAATATTTTCATTTTTCACGTTTTTAAGCATTTTTAAAAGAAATTGTAGAACATTTTTAAAACGAAATAACAGCAATTTCACAACAGTAATGTTGGAACAATGTCAGTGTCCATCATGTGTGTGTAGGCAGGGAGGAGGGGATAGAAAGAGCATGTTTCTTGAAACTAGCTAGCTAGTCAAGCTAGCTAACATTGCCGTCAGATTCTATTGTGCCGTGTGTATCATGCATGTGGGGGTGTGTATGTCAGTCCGTCCGTCCGTCTGTCTGTCCGTCCATCCTCTTCCATTTATCTGGGGTCAGGTTGTGGGGTAGTAGCCTAAGAAGGGAGGCCCAGACTTCCCTCTCCCCAGCCACTTGTTCCAGCTCCTCTGGGGGAATTCCAAGGATTTCCCAGTTCAGCTGAGAAACATAGTCCCTCCAGCATGTCCTGGGTCTTCCTCTGGGCCTCCTCCTGGTGGATCGTGAACACCTCACCAGAGAGGCGTCCAGGAGGCATCCTGACCAGATGCCCGAGCTACCTCAACTGGCTCCTCTCGATGTGAAGAAGCAGCGGCTCTACTCTGAGTCCCTCCCAGATGACTGAGCCCAGACACCCTAAAAAACTAATATTAATTTCGGTCTCTTGTATCCGTGACCTCGTTCTTTCAGTCATGACCCAAACCTCATGGCCATAGATGAGGGTAGGAACTTTGACCGGTAAATCAAGAGCTTCGCTTTTTGGCTCAGCTCTCTCTTCACCTTGACAGTCTGGTACAGCGCCCGCTTCACTGCTGCACCAATCTTTCTGTCGATGTCCCGCTCCCTTCTTGTTAACAAAGATCTCGGGATCTTTGTGAACAAGATCCCGAGGTACTTAAATCCTCCACTCTGGGCAGGGCATCCTCCCCGACCTGGAGAAGGCACTCTATTCTTTTTCATCTAATTTTTTTATGCATTTATTTATATAGCTATGAATTTTTATTTTATTTATTGAGATAATAAAAAGAAAGGATCGTGAACACATTGATCAACAGGTTTTGAATGTCATTCAACACATTTTTTTTTTTGTTTTCTCATCCAGGGTGTCAGACTCACAGACAAACCCACACAAATAATACACATGCAGCATAAAGTATAAGCAGTAATACTAGCTAGCTTGGTTAGATAACTAGTGTTAGCTTACTTCAAAGAAGGCTAATATGTTGATTTGTGATAATAACCCTGTTACAGCACTGATGATCGACACACACACACGCACGCCCTCCACCACCCACACACCCCTCACAAATGTGAGGTAAAAATAAAGATAATTATATGTAAAAGCTTTGTAAAATATTATTATTCAGCGGTGAAACTTAGAACTCAGTGTATGGTTCACACAAAAATGTGTTCCTGACAATCACAGTTGGTAAGAAACAAAGATTCCCATTAAATTCCATAGGGAATGAATGCGGATCATTTTGGACCCACTCACCGAAGGATTGGGTAGTGCTATAAATAATAGGAATAAGGAAATAATCAAAACAAAAGTCCAAAACAACAAGGGATCTTAATCAAGATGAAATGTCCAAGCTCCCAAAACACATCAGGAAAATGATCCTGATGGCCGTGAGAGATGAAGCACTCAGCCAATGTGTCAGACCATTGTCACTGGAAAATATGAAGTTGAAGGAACAATAATGGGAGAAAAAATATTTATGAAAACTCTTCGAAATCTGAAGTGACATGAATATAATCTTTCTCAGAAGAGACAAGACATTATCAGATTAATGATTAAGTCCAGCAATAAAGTCATTTATTGCTGGACTTTGACCCAGTTGCTTATGAGACTCTGAAGTTTGCTGAGCCAAACTGAGTTGAGCTGCTTTCACTGCAAACACAAAAGGGACGCTTTTAGAATATCACATTTGAAACAACTGGTAATGCCTGATTTTCTTTTGTTTTATTTAGTTTATTTATGTCTATCACAAAAAAAATCAAAGTTTTCACCTGCTTTATCTTGATACCTTTGAATTTTTTGTCTTTTAAAGATTTGGTTATTTTTGGAAATTAATGTCATCTGCTTTCTATTTTTAAACTTCAAGTATTTCGTTCTCATGTAGCATTTTGCATAATAGCATTTCAATTTCTCTCCTCCAGTATGTGATCCTGATGTTGCTATGAAGGCTATCCTCTTCATTTGCATTTTGCTGTGTCTCCTTTTCGCTGTTGTCTTCGGTTCTTCTGCTGGTGAGTTGTTGATTTTTTTTGTTTGTTTTATCATGAAATCTAAACTTTTGAGAGGATTTTCCAGCCTCCTTCCTGCTTTCTGGGTATTTTTGGGAATGCAGCACATATCTGTTTAAACTAGTTTTAACTTACGCTTTTTAACATTGTCAGTTGACTTTACATCTTTTTGGATCTAGTGTGTTTCATTATTTTAAAAGTAAAAGTATTTATCACAACTTATTTTACAGAATGTATTTTTTTCATAATTTTAATAGAAGGGATTGGACAAATGACCCCAAAACATCTTTCACTTGCAAGCTTATTATGTATTTTAAAAGACAATATGGTTTTGTATGTTTGCGTATCAATCAGTTTATCTTCTCTCCAGATAATAGTACATCTGAAAAGGACCAGTTGTGCAAATGGAAATGGACCCTCATAGGTGGTGTCAGTGGAATGGCTTCCTGTGTTTTAATATGCATCATCTCTGTCTGCTTATACAGGTGCACATGTAAGTTACTGTTACTAATGTAAAAATGTTTTTGTTACAAGTACATACATTTTTTTAATAATTTTACATTTGAGCAACTATTAGCCTTTTAAAAGTATAATGAAAAGTTTATTTAAGTTATTATATTATGGCAGGTAACAAGTCAGAGCAGCCCAGGATCCAAGACGCCGAGGCAAGAAGTAATAACCATGAGCCACTTCTTACCCCCACAAGTCCTGAAACAAGTGGAAGTAACCAACTCATTGGACATTTTACTGAAACTGAGTCTGAAATTGTGACAACCAGTAAATCAGTGGAGATGATAAGTGAAAGAAAAATGTTTGATCTAAAAGACTATACTAAAAACATAAAGATTGTTACATTTACAGTTGGATGAGAAAAGAAGTCCATCACATGTCTATGTGAAGCCAAATTAAGTCAGAACTGGACGTTATGATCTGGATGGCTGAATTATGCTTCAGTTATTTTGGAATTGAGTAGATTTTAATATAAACAACTTTTGCAAAGAATTACAAATAACCTAGTTGGATTGTTGGACATTTTGCATTTATTATTACAAAATAATACATTTTGGTGCCTAGTGTCTTTGTGATGATATAATCTGTATATTGTTTCCAACAACAGGTGAGAATTTAAATCCGCAGAGGGAAACTGTCAGGTCTAAATACCTATTAGAGACAATTTAAACAAACACAGGAAAGACAAGAGAGTTAGATTCTTTTATACTCGCGAGGAGAACGGACAGAGGTGTGCTTTCAGTTACAAATCTCCTACCGCTCGGAAACACATTTGCCCGCTCCTCTCTTTTTATTACTTTCAGAAACCCTCGTACATCTGGCGCTTGCAACTTCTCAAAGGGAGGGTAAAACAATTTATCACATGGTTGCAGCGCTAATGACATTCACTATCTAGACACATGTTATCTACACTCTAGATCCTTCTTGCTCCAGTCAAGTACCAGACACGGCGTCGAGTAGGACACGTTGTATATAACACAAGAGAGCAGAATTTATTGCTGGGCAATAAACTCTGCTAGAAGAGTTGTCTCCGCTATCTCCCAGGAAGGAATCAAAGTTATTTAACACACAGAAACATTACTTAAACTAAGAGTAAAAGAGAAAAAGCATATAAGTAACATTATCTAAATGTAACTACAAAGGCTACATGATACAACGAATATTTGATAATTACTAAAAATACAATTTATCCAACAGAAACAAAACCACAAAATAAAGACAAGACGTTACCAAGTGACGCAGAAGTGAAGCAGGAACTAGAACACCAAAATGGTAAACAAAGAAAATATATCAAAGCCAATCATTTGATATTGTCAAGAAAATCCGAGCTCATCCCACTTCCCCATGCTGGAGATTTTAGTTTAACAGTAATAATAAATAAAGTTATCTTTAAAATGAATCACTCAAGTGACATCAAGGCCCAACAGTAGACTTAAGTGTCAATAAAGTAAGTTTAACAGTAATAATAAATAAAGTTATCTTTAAAATGAATCACTCAAGTGACATCTAGGCCCAACAGTAGACTTAGGTGTCAATAAAATAAATCTGGTTGTGTGTGTTGTTTTTGTCTCATGCAAACTTTGCTTTAATTCTACTTTTTTCTATCTAATCATAAGAAATCATAGTCAGTCAGAGAGAGTCATGAAACAGGAAAAGCAGGTTTCCTGGAAAAAGAGGAAGTTTCCAGCCTGCAGATTTATAAAAAATAGCTGAGACTATTTCTTATTTTAAAGCATGAAAGTTTTAAAGAATGAAATCTAAAACATTTTGAGTAATTTGATAAGATTCAAAGTAAAATACTTATATTAATAATGGTTTACTTGTAATAATATTTACACGAACATTTGTGAGAACACTTACAAGAAAAACAAGTAACTGTAACTTTGGCATCAAATAATTAGAATCATGGATTATTCTTGGTTTCTTTTCAGAAAACATCTGTAATAACTCACATTAAGATTATAATAAGGATAATTAATAAGTTATGGTTATAAAATCATAAATGAATGCTAAATCAGAGAAGCTGAAGAAAATAAATGTGATATAAGTTATGGTTATAAAATTATAAATGAATGCTAAATCAGAGAAGCTAAAGAAAATAAATGTTATATAAATGTGATTTTGACATTGAACTTGAAATGGTGTAAAAGGTGTAACTGCAATTAAACATCACTGATATGTTGGAGGTAGAGAGTAGGTGAAAGGTGAAAGGAAAGGAACTAAAAAGAGAGCAGAGATGATCAACGCCTTATTTGGAGAAAAGGTGAAAGGCAACGGACATAGGAGGTTGAGCAACCCTGAGACATTAGCACAGACATCAGGACATAATGTCTGAAGGACAGTGATGGATGTGAGGTCATCTGTCTAAGCAGACAGCCAATGAAAACGCACCAAAAGGGTGGATAAACCCTATATAAGGTGGGTGCAAAAGAGGAACCTTTCGTTGGATCCTCCGGACAGCTTCGAGCCAAGAGATGGACAAAGAACTCTGCAGCTGAAGAAGAGCCGGGGCCACGGAGGCGAAGACTGTTCCGCTCATGGAGACCAACCCGTCAGCCCTGCAACCCGTGGCTTCGAATCGCACTTCTCTCATCGGCTGGGTTCAGACCCCAAAGACAAAGATGAAGATGAAGACAAAGGCAAAGACAAAGAAGAAGAACTGGTGCCTTTTTTCCTGCCAGCACCAAGTCCTGTGTGACCTCACCATCCATGCGGAGAGGAGGCTCATCAGACCTACAGAGATCCCTGCCTTCGCTGATCAACTTCCTCCTGCTGCAGCACCTTCTTCATCATCAGACCTACAGAGATCCCTGCCTTCATCGATCGGCGTCTTCCTCCTGCTGCAGCACCTTCTTCATCATCAAGCCAGGTCTGGGGTTCGAAACACCAAACTCCGTCCGTCTCTCTCAAAGGTTCGCTTTTTAGTTCTCAGTGTCAGCAGTAGGGAAAGATAGACTAGATGATTGATTTTACTTATTTGATTATTTCTGCTACTGAATTAAGCTGTACTGACCCTTGCAAAACTGCCTTACTAATAAAATATTTAGCATAAAGAAAATCTAAAAGATGTTGTGGACATTCAGTTAATGAGTCACCTTAAAGTTCTTTGATGGTTGTAAAATAGCTGTGATGTTTGGTTCTGGAGAGGAAAAAGTTTAAAATGTTTTTAAGTTGCTGGTAGCCCAAATTTAAAACAACATCCTTGGGACTCACCCGAGTCACTAAAACCTACCTGGTTCAATAAGAAATGCAAGTTGTAAAATAGAGAACGAGCGACCGTTAACAGGTGTGCTCTGTGAAACTAGTTGGCTGTAGGCTGCTCAGTCTGGCTAATTCACAGGGGGAAGAAGGGTGGGACACCTGGATGTAGGCCGTCAGAAAACCAGGCGAATCGTTTCTCGAAACCAGCTTAAACAGAGTTTACTTCAGTTCTGGACAGGGTAAATCCCGGCAGATTTAGGAAACTCAATTAACCCGTTAGAAGGAGAGCTGGTAGCACATCTCCCCTCTCAGAAGAGGAAGCAGAGAGTGAGACAGTAGAGACAGAAAGGAGGGGGGGGGTGTTGCGCAACAACAAGTGGCGCCCGAACAGGGACTCGACTAACGGAGTAGGAGGGCCCTATGTGCATTCAGTTAATAACAGATGTGAGGTAAAAACAGATGTGAGGATCTGAATAGCTCACTTGGTTTCTTAACTCTTAGGGAAAGCTTCTACTGAGGATAAATGACCGGATCCAGACAGTGAAGCTAGTAGCCAACATAGTCTAGACCCATCCCTGCTCGAAGGCTAAAGAGAGGCTTTGGGGGATAGACAACTCGAACCGACAGAGTCGGAGTGATGGATGATCACTTCGAGGAGGAAAATCTGGGGAAGAAACCGGAGGAAGCCGGCCGTCCAGATCGTTTGGAAAAGGAGGAGACCTCAACAGAACTGCATCAGCTTTCTGCACAGCTACCCAGGGCACCCAGGGGAGCGGATGGAAGGTTTGTTCATCAAGAGCACAGTCCCATGGGGTTCAGTCTGCATGGATGTAGCAGAGCCAATGGGGACAACAGGAAAGAGAGGTGAGAAGTACCTCTTGGTGCTGATGGACACAGTGACAACTGCTAGAAGAGCAGGTCTTCCCCTGCAGAGGAACTCCGTTCACGTCACAGAAAGCAGGGAGGCGAAGACACTTCTCCTTTTTGCTCAGAGAAGAAAAAGGGAAGTTGCAGCTCGAAGTGTCACTGAAAACAGGGCAGAGAGTTTGGATTAAAGCTCAAGATCGGCCTGAAACTACGGTGATCAAGCTGAGATTCAACGCCCGAGATTTTGTAAAGCAAGTACTGAACTTCAACACAGTACTACTGATGAAGAAAGGGGTCCATGAGGAAGCAGTGCTCAAGCCAGTTCTTAGCTACAGCGAACCAGAACATTACAAGAAGATGGCCAGAGAATCAAGCACCATGCCATCCTACAGTAGACTGGCCACTATTACAGGAAGGTTGCCGTTCAAAGAACAACTTCAAGGCTTTGGACTGGGAGGGCCGTGAAGAAATTGGACTATGCTAAAGAAGAACTCCTGTCGCAACCTGATGGATTAAAATGGAAAAGGATCATGATTACGGATAAAGCGTCATGATGCTTATGCTTTTTGCTTTGCTCTGCTGAACAGCCAGAATTTTTTTTTTTTTGAGGCCTTCTGTCTCAGCCCATCTTCCCTAAAGAACCATCCCACATCCTGAAGAACTGACAGTTCATCCAGCGAAGGTTACTGTAGAAGAATCAGAACGTTCCAAGTTTTCTTCGACATTCATCACCTCATGGGGGAAATCAAAACTCCAAGGAGGGGGTGTCAAGAGAAGTGGAGTTTTGATGACTACACTGAGCCCTCTGTGACAACTGAGGATGAAGAATCTGCATCTTCACATCCCAGACGAACCTCTTCTCTTTCCAGGGGATGAGGACGGCGAACTGCAGGAGGGTGATGGACTCCCAGCATGTGAAAGGTCTGACCTCGTGGAGGGGGTGTCAAGAAAATCCGAGCTCATCCCACTTCCCCATGCTGGAGATTTTAGTTTAACAGTAATAATAAATAAAGTTATCTTTAAAATGAATCACTCAAGTGACATCAAGGCCCAACAGTAGACTTAAGTGTCAATAAAGTAAGTTTAACAGTAATAATAAATAAAGTTATCTTTAAAATGAATCACTCAAGTGACATCTAGGCCCAACAGTAGACTTAGGTGTCAATAAAATAAATCTGGTTGTGTGTGTTGTTTTTGTCTCATGCAAACTTTGCTTTAATTCTACTTTTTTCTATCTAATCATAAGAAATCATAGTCAGTCAGAGAGAGTCATGAAACAGGAAAAGCAGGTTTCCTGGAAAAAGAGGAAGTTTCCAGCCTGCAGATTTATAAAAAATAGCTGAGACTATTTCTTATTTTAAAGCATGAAAGTTTTAAAGAATGAAATCTAAAACATTTTGAGTAATTTGATAAGATTCAAAGTAAAATACTTATATTAATAATGGTTTACTTGTAATAATATTTACACGAACATTTGTGAGAACACTTACAAGAAAAACAAGTAACTGTAACTTTGGCATCAAATAATTAGAATCATGGATTATTCTTGGTTTCTTTTCAGAAAACATCTGTAATAACTCACATTAAGATTATAATAAGGATAATTAATAAGTTATGGTTATAAAATCATAAATGAATGCTAAATCAGAGAAGCTGAAGAAAATAAATGTGATATAAGTTATGGTTATAAAATTATAAATGAATGCTAAATCAGAGAAGCTAAAGAAAATAAATGTTATATAAATGTGATTTTGACATTGAACTTGAAATGGTGTAAAAGGTGTAACTGCAATTAAACATCACTGATATGTTGGAGGTAGAGAGTAGGTGAAAGGTGAAAGGAAAGGAACTAAAAAGAGAGCAGAGATGATCAACGCCTTATTTGGAGAAAAGGTGAAAGGCAACGGACATAGGAGGTTGAGCAACCCTGAGACATTAGCACAGACATCAGGACATAATGTCTGAAGGACAGTGATGGATGTGAGGTCATCTGTCTAAGCAGACAGCCAATGAAAACGCACCAAAAGGGTGGATAAACCCTATATAAGGTGGGTGCAAAAGAGGAACCTTTCGTTGGATCCTCCGGACAGCTTCGAGCCAAGAGATGGACAAAGAACTCTGCAGCTGAAGAAGAGCCGGGGCCACGGAGGCGAAGACTGTTCCGCTCATGGAGACCAACCCGTCAGCCCTGCAACCCGTGGCTTCGAATCGCACTTCTCTCATCGGCTGGGTTCAGACCCCAAAGACAAAGATGAAGATGAAGACAAAGGCAAAGACAAAGAAGAAGAACTGGTGCCTTTTTTCCTGCCAGCACCAAGTCCTGTGTGACCTCACCATCCATGCGGAGAGGAGGCTCATCAGACCTACAGAGATCCCTGCCTTCGCTGATCAACTTCCTCCTGCTGCAGCACCTTCTTCATCATCAGACCTACAGAGATCCCTGCCTTCATCGATCGGCGTCTTCCTCCTGCTGCAGCACCTTCTTCATCATCAAGCCAGGTCTGGGGTTCGAAACACCAAACTCCGTCCGTCTCTCTCAAAGGTTCGCTTTTTAGTTCTCAGTGTCAGCAGTAGGGAAAGATAGACTAGATGATTGATTTTACTTATTTGATTATTTCTGCTACTGAATTAAGCTGTACTGACCCTTGCAAAACTGCCTTACTAATAAAATATTTAGCATAAAGAAAATCTAAAAGATGTTGTGGACATTCAGTTAATGAGTCACCTTAAAGTTCTTTGATGGTTGTAAAATAGCTGTGATGTTTGGTTCTGGAGAGGAAAAAGTTTAAAATGTTTTTAAGTTGCTGGTAGCCCAAATTTAAAACAACATCCTTGGGACTCACCCGAGTCACTAAAACCTACCTGGTTCAATAAGAAATGCAAGTTGTAAAATAGAGAACGAGCGACCGTTAACAGGTGTGCTCTGTGAAACTAGTTGGCTGTAGGCTGCTCAGTCTGGCTAATTCACAGGGGGAAGAAGGGTGGGACACCTGGATGTAGGCCGTCAGAAAACCAGGCGAATCGTTTCTCGAAACCAGCTTAAACAGAGTTTACTTCAGTTCTGGACAGGGTAAATCCCGGCAGATTTAGGAAACTCAATTAACCCGTTAGAAGGAGAGCTGGTAGCACATCTCCCCTCTCAGAAGAGGAAGCAGAGAGTGAGACAGTAGAGACAGAAAGGAGGGGGGGGGTGTTGCGCAACAACAAGTTGCGCAATATCTATTTAAAAGATTAAATAGATATAAAAAAAACAAAATAACTGATACATTTCTAGTGAAATTTGGAAAAAAGTATCACTGGTCAATATGTGACCCAAAATACTCAGGGTTTTGTTTATTTAGTTTTGTTTTTTGATATTTTTGATCTGATTGTTCAGTATTTTGCAACGTTAGTCTTTTAAAGTTTGTCTTTTTTCCATTAGTAGACAAGGATGATAAGCTTCAGAAGGACCTAGAACAACTCCAACACACCAACAAGCAGTTACTCGAATCCCAGAAGGCAGCAAAACGTGAACTGGAGACCCTGAAGGATCAGCTGACCCAAAAACTCCAAGACGTTGAAAATAAGAGGAAGGAAAATAAAGAAGAACTTCAGTTGGTGGAGGGAACCTCTGACGGAGAGGAGCTGTTAGAGAAAAAAGAAAGGCTGTTAAAGTCCCAGTGGAAACTGGATGAGAAAAAGAATATTTATGAAAGACACATCCTTGGCATAGAGAAGGCACTGGAACCTCTCGAGATGCAGATGACAAGAACTGAGAATTAAACAGAAGAAAAGGTGTCTAAAGCAGAAAAAAGTGATAAATAAAAACAAATGTGGAGTCACTAATCAGCAAGCTTCACTTGAACTAAAATATGCTTATTTTTCTTACGTTACTGTTTCACCAACATTTTTGAACATTTTTAATATGTTTGGTTTTGCTAAATACATGTCATGGTTAAATGTAAAAGAATGAAAACCATACACACATTTTTTTTTACACACAAAATGTTGAATTCAGGAAAAAATGTGCCCATTATGAAATGGATTATAGAGAGCAAGAAGTTGTGACAAGGAACTATGTCATAATACATTTTGAAACTCAATTTATTTTTCTAGAAAATTTCTGATATAAATATCAAAATTTCTGAATTTACCGGCTAAAATGTATTGCCTTTTTATTCTGCTATGGCCATAATACACCTTTGTATTTATATGACACAAATTTAAGTGATGATTTATTTTTAATATGTGAAAACCTTTTTATTAAGAGAAATCAAAATGTTGCCTGGCATAGGAAAAATTAAGCCTAGGCATAAATTCAAACTGGAAGACTCATTCATCTCACCTGCTCAGCCAAACATGTCGTCATGTGCCTCAATTCCAACCTATCAGTGATGATCTCCTCCAATCATCAAGAGTCGCTCCCTTGATAAGGACCAGCTGTTCATCTGCTCACGCTCCATGACCGAACTTCACCCGTCCTCCACCCATCCTTCTCCTTCAGCTTGTCACTTCTTCAATATTCACTCAGTCTTCGGCATCCTCTCCACCACCAGTGTCCGGGGCCGAAATGGGGAAGACGTCTCTAATTTTCATACACAGCGGCTCATTCTCTGACATTTGTCAATTAAACTTTCTAATACCATTCTCTCTCTCTGTGTGAGTCCTTCCATTTTGATATAAGGATGTCGAGAAAACAGCAGAAGATGATGAGGATGTTTAAAAAATGAAGTGTTTGAAATAAAATGGAAGTAATTTTAAAAATTCTGGGTTTTTTTGGTTATTATTCTCATCCTGCTGCATTTGTTTTGAATTGCTTGGTTCCTTGTCTCAGTTATTATTAAATCCATGATACAACCCCATTATTTGGGTCCTGAAAATACTCATGCACGATAAAATGATGCATCAGTTTTTTGTTCTTTAAACAAACTAAAATCAAAACCATTTAAAAAAAATTCTGACCAGCTTTCTGCATGTTTGCACAGGTATTATCCTGATATATCTTAGGTGATGAGCTCCAAAGTCTATGGGGTTTGAATGCCTGTTTGCCATCACCCTAATCTTTCTCTCCCTCACAGATTTTCTGTCAGAATCAAGTTAGGATTGAGTAACTTAATTTATAGACCACTTTCCATAGAGACAGGAATTATGTGATGTAAACAGGGAGTAATAAAAAAACTGCATAACATAAAACACTAACAAAACAATGTTAATCGTGCAATAAAATACAAAAATGTTTTAAAGAGATTATGCAGGTGTAAAGAACTGAGTGTTTTAATGATTCTAATGATAAAAAGAAAACACTAGAGGTAGACATAATGTTCTGAAAAACAAGATCCTGATCAGTATGGAAACCTTAGATCACAACTAGACTATAAAAAATACAGAAAAACAAATACTGACAAACTGATAGAGCTACTTGAGATCATGGTAAACAAAATACAGAATGTGATGTTTTTATCATGAAACAATAAACATTCCTTATTTAGTTATTTCCATCTTGGTGCATTGATAGTGATTTAGACACACCGCCATTTGTTTCACCAAGTTCTGTTGTCTTTCAGATACTTTTAAAATAATATCATTGTTATAAGTTGCTTCTACACATAATTTTTTGTTCCTTATCAGTATGTTGGGAACACTGACAACAATATTTTTGCTTCCCTTAAGTTTGCTTTGACCACAGTTCCTTGTAAAAGGATCGTAAAGGAATTAGATATTTTTTTCCTACAAAAATACAAGGAGGCAGAACATGTTGGAATTTAGTTCTGTATTAGCAAATGTAAACTTGGAAATGTTTATTGATACAGCTCTGAATGTTTCTAAGAGCAGCATGTCTGCAGTTCATAAAAGTTAGAATCTGCACATTTACATTTTGATACCTAGTCTAGTTTTTATTTAAATATTATCCAGGTATTGATCGCTTCATCATAATAAAACAAAAATCAGTCTTTGAATCTCTGCATAAATTCACAATTTGATTTCCATGAGTTTTCAAAGCTTATTAAACAACTGAGGACTAGCTCTGGTTTAAATTTCATTAATTATACAGCCAGTTTGGTGGGAATTAAAACATATTTGGCACATTAAACCTGAAATATCCACCACCATCCAATGCCCCGTAATCACAACCCGTCTGAAATGGGCCCTGATAGGTGGAGCTGTTGGAATGGCTATTGGTGTTTGAAAATCCATTGCTTCTGCCTGGATATATCAATGTAAGTTACAGTTATTGAGTAGTGTTTTTGCTACAGCTACAATAATTTTTTTGAGTTAAATTAAAAAAATGAACAGTGTTAGTTTTGTAACAATGCAATGAAATGTTTATTTATCTCAGTATGTCATTTTCTTACATGACAGATAAGAAGTCAAGAC
This sequence comes from Xiphophorus hellerii, assembly GCF_003331165.1. Taxonomy (NCBI): domain Eukaryota; kingdom Metazoa; phylum Chordata; class Actinopteri; order Cyprinodontiformes; family Poeciliidae; genus Xiphophorus; species Xiphophorus hellerii. The sequence goes on from NC_045685.1 coordinate 26,410,968, forward strand.
AGAACAGAACAAGCTTGAGTCGAGCTGTGATCAGTCAGAGTCTCTTCTTACCACCAGGAGTCCTGCAGAACGGGAAAACAGACAAGCTGCTGAAACTTGGACTGAAAATGAGTCAACCAATACGTCAGCTGAGATTATATGTGAAAAAGAAACATTTGATGTAAAAGATTAATTAGTTTACAAATAATGCCTGATATATTTCTGATCTTATAAGTTCATGTTGTTTTTCCAATAATAGATGGGAACTCTGATCTTCAGAAGGACAAAAAACAGTTGCTTGACACGGTGAAAGCAGTAAAACATGAACTGGAGAACCAGAAGGATCAGCTGAACCAGAAATCGTAAGATGTTGAGATTAAGAGGAAGGAAAACAAAGAGGAAGTTCAGATGGTGGAGAAAAAAATAACTGAGAGAAAAAGCTCTGATGATGAGGAGCTGCTACTGAGGGGAAAAAAGCTTTTAAAGTCCCAGTGGAAACTGAATGAGGAGAAGAAACTTTATGAAAGACAGATACTGAACATAGGGAAGGTGATGGAACCTATAGAGATACACATGATGAGAACAATGGAGAAAAATAAGTGTCAGGAAAACAGCAGAGGAAAATGTATCTAAACAGAATAAAATACAGAAAGAAACAAATGTGAAGCCACAAATCAGAAATAACGAGGATGTAATCGGTTGTGCTTGTTGCTTTGTAAAACCTGACAAGTTAACTCAAATGATTTAGGGAAACTGATTACACAAATTGATTTAAGTTTTGTAACTCAACTATTTTAGTTTAATTTATAACGTGATTAGAGTCTAAAGAACCCAAAGCAATTATAAGTTAACTGAAATGCATATGTTTGTCCACTTGCTTTATTTAGTATGTTGCAACTTAAACCATTAACTATGTTAGACTCTATTTATTCATTCTTATTTAAATGAATTACATGTCAATATTAAAATTAAGTCAAATTAACTTGAGTGGTTCTTATTTTAGCTACTTAGATGTCTACTAGAGTCACTCAAATGGGGAAAGCGATTGCACAAAACTAAACGAGTGGTATTAACACAACAAACTTTTTCCATTCAGTTTTTTATTAAAGCAAAACTGTAGCTTCAAACATAACAAAAGCCATTATCAAATACAAAAAAATATTGGTCTTTTAAACCTGACACCTTAAAGGTACTTACATATTTGTACTTCAAATTGCTAAATGTGCTTGAAACATTGATTTAGGTGTAGATCAATAGATGATAGATCAACATATGTGGGACATTAATTGCACTAGATCCATTAAGCATCATTTCAAGCTCTTCAGGTCGGATAGTCACAGTAACTGTGTGATACAGTTTAAATGTACTTATCTATTCAAAATGTCATCCTCTTCCAGATGTCTCAAGTTTTTTCTTTCTGCATCGACTGAAGATCCTTTTTGTTTTCTTCTTTTTGATTCTGGATTTCTTTAAGCTGCTGTAAAAGATCCTGTTTCTGCTTCTCCAGTTCATCTTTCACTTTGTCCTGTGTATCACCAAGTTGTTTTATTTTCCCCATCAGCTCAGCATTCATCTCTGTTGCAGAAAAAATAGAGACTTTAATACTGAGGTAACAACATATTCCAGTAAAATGTTCAGAATGTTACAAAATCAGAAACATAAATTTAGAACTGAGTCTGAAAGTACAAAATTTTGACCTTTTGGTCAAAAACTGAAAACCATCTGCTGTGTTTGACATTTCTAAGTGTTTGTATTCATTCTGAATTTCCTGCTTATTTCACTGGTTTGACAACTAGATGATGAAATGAAGCAGATCCAGATCAGTCCTGATGAGGCATCACTGAAATGTTATAAAACCAGATTTTATAATTCGTTGTTTCGGTATTTTTATAACCTATTTGAAACAATAAAATGATTTAAAACATTACAGGATTTTAAATGTAATATTTGAAGGGAATAATAATAATAATAATGGGAACTGGAAGAGAAAGAATAAACATAAAAGACAGCTACTGAACATTGAAAATGTTTTGGAACCTAAAGAGATTCAGATGGCAAGAGAAATGATAAGGAATTCTTAAACATTTTAATATGTAATAATAATATGAGCCCGAAACCCATTTTATTCCTGTTTTTCCATATTTCTTCTTCTAAAAATGTTTTTTATTTTGCTGAACATTTTAAATGAGTGGAGCTGACTGTTAATGACAAAACAGGGGATCCATTAGAATCCTACTGAGATCACACACAAAAACACATTATTATAAAATAATACTACTACTATTAATAATAACACATGGCAAAAGAATAAAATAAATCCTTTAAAACTAACTAAAAGTGTTTCTCATAAGAATTTATTTTCATATTTGCAAATCTCAAAAAAAGTTGAGAAGGGAGAATGAATGAAGATCAGTTCAATGTTTGCCAGGAGCTGCAGGCGAAAATGCAAAACTACGACCATAAAACTGCCAAACAGAGGAGATAAAGATTCATTATGGAGAATTAAACATCAGCTAGCAGGACCCTATTTAATGCACTTCTGGGTCTGTTGGTCATTTCACTGCCATGCATGCGAAGTTGTTTTTCAGTATTTTTGTTGTTTTTTCCTGTTCATGTGCTTGTTAGGTTATTTTTCTGGTTTTTATATTTTGTTTTGTTGGTGTTGGCTAAGATCAACTTTTATTTTATTCAGGGTTGTTTGTAATGTTGGCATGATCTCTTCCTGAATCTAATTATCTGAAGGTACTATGAAGAGTCAAAATATGGAATAAAACAAACATTAAATTTAATCTGGCACCTTTATTCTCTATGTCCAGTTGACCTCACCAGGGGACAATGGACACATTTATTCTAGAAATGTTGTATTGTTTTTATGTTGTACTATAGAAATAATCATCCCTACATGTTGCATCTGGTTCATTGAATTCAGATGGAGGATGAAAAGTTTTGTGACTGAAAGTTTTGTATGATTTTCCTATTTATTCACATTTTAGAGCGGGGGTGGGCGATCCTGGTCCTCGAGGGCCGGTGTCTTGCAACTCTTAGATGTCTCCAATCCATTAACAGTGGATAAAAATGTATCTGATTTTGCAAATTTACATTTTAGTTTCACTTTTAAACTGACTGAGCTACGTTTACACATTAACTAAGTATTGCTCTCTGCGCCACAATAAAACAATAATCAGTCTTTAAATCTCACAAGGTGATTTCCATAAAGATTTGAATCTCATAAAACAAATAAGATCTAACTGTCATTTTATTTAATTTTTACACATTTTACAGCCAGTCTAAAGGAAATGAAACATATTTGGGACACTAGATTTGAAAAAAAAAAAACCTTTGATGTTTGAGAGCCTCCAAGGATTATAAGTCCTGCTTCAGGCTGTCAGGGAGAGTTATATGTCTTGGAGTGTTGGTCAAATATTCTGACCAAAGGTTTTTTAATGAAGAACAGAATTAACATGTCACTATCACACAATGAGGAGACAGAGGGATCAGGGCCGTGCAGAGACCTTTGGAGGGGCGGGGGCTCAAATTTAAAAAAGGGCCACATTGAACAAAATCTCTGTACAACAACATAGCAACAACCCATATTAACCAAGAATCTAACTGGATCCTACTGGATCATCGCCATCATGCAGGAAATGCAAAGCAAATCTAGTCTCTATTTTCCCCAACAGGTTAAAAGTTTCTGTTTCTGCTGCTGACAGTCCTGGAGGGCTGAGCTGATCTGAGACTGTAGCTGTTAAACAGACCAGAGGAGAGAAGGTCAAAGGTCATAAAGTTATGAAATAAGCTGCTGCCATTTTACTAATGAAGCCCTAATAATATCTATTTAACCTCTAGAACAACCTGGCTGCAGACTGATTTATAGATCAGAAACTCAAAGGGGTTAAAACTATATAATAGTTTGAGGTTAAACCTCTAGATCTAGAATTATAAGACTGGGATATCAAGGCAAAGAAAACTCAGTAGCTGCTCGTAGGGGCCATTCAGGGGCCTCCAGACACTCAGGGGCCTCCAGACATTCAGGGGCCCCTATAAATGGTTTAATTGTAACACAGACCGTAGATGTAAACCTGTAGCATCATTTATAGACAATAACAATGTTATTACCGTATTTCCTCACTATAAGGCGTATAGAATAGACGCTACAGTAGAGGCTGGGGTTACGTTATGCATCCATTAGATGGAACTGCGCTAAAGGGAATGTCAACAAAATAGTCAGATAGGTCAGTCAAACTTTATTAATAGATTACAAACCAGCGTTCTGAAAACTCCGTTCATTCCCAAAATGAATAAACAGCTGTTTGATTATTTTCCCCGAGGTAAAGTCAGTGACACAGTTTATCTTTTAACTACAGCAAGGTGTAACATATAGTGGAGGGGAACTTTTCCTCAATTCAATAAACACGTAAAAAACAGTCTGATACTGTAACGGTAAATCAAACGTTAGTGCAATCACAATATATATCCACTTCCGCTATAACCATTGATTCGTTCATGTTAAATTGTCTGGCTGCTGCTCTGTTCCCGTGTTCTACTGCGTGACTGATCGCCTTGAGCTTAAACTCTGCGTCGTAAGCGTGTCTCTTAATAGGAGCCATTTTGGGGTCTTTACACAAAACCCAGCGTGCACCGCGCGCTTCTTCTTCTACGGGGGAAAATGAAGTCGGCGGCTGCTTACCGTAGTTGTGAGACCTGCTGTGGCTCAATATTGGTCCATATATAAGATTATAAGGCGCACTGTCAGCTTTTGAGAAAATTGAAGGTTTTTAGGTGCGCCTTATAGTGCGGAAAATACGGTACATTTTATTTAATGCATTCAGCTGAGAAAAAGAAATAGTACATTTAGGATTTAATTAGGACGTTTACTTTGTAAAAGTTTAAAGAATCATCTTGATAGTTTGATTGTTGTGTTACCATGGCTACAATATGGTGTAATCATTGTGTTTGAATTGGGTTTGTTCACAAATACATCACAGCAAATAACCAATAATCAGTGATTGATTTTAAACTCTGCCAATAAACCTGGTCTCCCTCTCACAGATTCACCTGATCGACATTTAAACATGTTAGTGATGCTGAGGTTCTTAGTAGGACGGGGGGTTCTGGCTAAGGCCCCATATTACCTTGGGCCGGCCCTGGAGGAACAGCTGCTGCGATGCGCATCTCTGGAATCTACCTGGAATCTACCTGGAATCCCCCGGTGGCCCCTGTCAGTCCCCCGATGCTTTGGAGACATTTTGGTTCATTTCATTGTGGCATGTTTGGCTTTTTGCTGCGGTTCTGATTATTGCTGCAATATTTTCTCTGATGTTTATTTCATGAACTCTAATTGGGCCGAATCTTCCTTTAACATTTGAGGTTCTGCAGTAACTTCTGTTTACAGCCCAGAACCTCCAGCGGCTTTAACCTGCCTGGTAGAAACGTTAAGGAGAAGCAGAGCGAACAGAGAGCAGGTGGTACCAGATGGTACCAGGTGGTACCAGATGGTACCGGGTGGTACCAGGCGGTACCGGGGCTTTGAGCTGTGTCACGACTCACGGTGACAGTCTCAGTGTCTTATATCAGGATGTCTGATATAAAGACAGATATTCTTTCTATCTGTCGGTGGTTCCGACCCAGACTGCCTGTAGTGAACCGGGCTTTTAGCAGAATGATGAAGTTAAAGTCAGAAGTTTCTCTGCAACATTTCTGAGTTTAGTGGTGAGGCGGGTTTTGTCCCACTATTGCAGGACGATTATAAAAATATAAATAGAAACAGTTTTTCTAACGTCAACATCAGACCTACGTTTTTATTCACAAACCAGTTAATGAAAATATTCTTGCCCATAATTAGATAGATAGAGGAACAGATCCTCCTCCTCCTCACCATGGAGTCTGAACAACATGGAGGCTCTGAGAGTCATTATTAGCCTGAGGGCAGCCAGACTAGTTTATTTTTACTACATTATTATATTTAGATAAATATTATTGCTGAGGGGAACAAACAGGCCTTCTGACATACAGATAAAAAATAAAAAATAAAAATTTTTTGGAAAAAAAAAAAACTCAAAAAGGGCACTAGGGGCATCAAGGATTAAACGGGCAGGGGCTCAAGCCCCCCTCACCCCCCCTCTGCACGTGCCTGAGAGGGATTATTAAAATGAATGAAAGTCAATACAAAGTCATTATATGGGTAGAAATGCAAACTGGTACCCCGTGTGTGTGTGTGTGTGTTGGGGGGGGGGGGGTGTACTTGCATAGATAAAGAATTTTTCTGGTTTATTCACTGACGTAATGAAAACCAATAGTTTTATTCAGACTAAGGCGGCGGACGCCATTTTCTAGGCTTAGTCTGAGGAACTGATAATTTAACTGTCTAAACTTTTACTGGTCAATTTAGTAATTATACAGATGCAGTATGGAAATTAAACATTAATTTCTGTAGATGTCATTATGAGTAAAATATATTTCATGTATATTTTACAGGATGTTACCATGTCAAACATTAAATAAACCATAAAGTGTCGTGGACACGCCTTGGTCTGTCGAAAAACAGAGGTTAAAGTTCAAATCAGAGCACTTTGATCTAGTGGCTCTTGTTACGGTTTATTCAACAATTTTCCTTTGCAGAGCAGGTATGAATTTCTCTTAATTTGTTATGCAGTTGTTATTTATATATTCATTATGTAAATTGCAGGGTATTACAGTGAAAACGAAAATTTGCTAACAGTAACAAGTTGTTGTCAAATGCAGAGATTCGATTAAATATTAAAAAAGCACAAAAACATGCGTCTCTAAAGACAATTACCAGATTTCAGACATATTTTAGAAAGTTAAATGTACTTTTATTGTTTTCAAGTTGCAACAGTTTTTACCATTGCAGTTCCTCTGATCGACATGTTTTATATAACTTTTGCTGTTGTCCTGGCTGTGAGCACATTCACAGGTAAGTCCTGCTGTCTTGTGTGTGTGTATATATGTGTATATATGTGTATATACATACATATATATATATATGTTACGGCTACTCTTGGATTTTAACATGAATCAAAAATCAAAAGGTGCCAGAGTAGTTTCTAGGAGGAGGGTTTTCCGACTCATCCAAAACAAAGCACTCGCGGAAAGTTTTCTGGTGGCAAAAGGTGACTTTCTCAATGTACAAAAATAACAGAAACATTCTCCGAGTTGACTTTCCAACAAATGTAAAATTAAACTTTATTTGGTGCGGTGGAAAAACTATTTCACCCCTCGCTCCTTAACCAAACAATCAGATGCCCTGCAGCAGCTGCTTCCGCTCCCTAATCACAGCAGGAGGCCACCTGATAAGGAGGAGGGTCTAAACAAAACAAATAAATAAACATAGATACATATATATATAAAATAGATATATTATTTATATAAATTTAGATCTGTAACCTTAATACATTAGCAAAAATGAATTAATCCAATTCTTAATAGGCTCCAACAATATATATATATATATATAAAAATTCCCTTCTCACCCACCGCGGGTGGTTCTTATCCTCTGAGCTCGGGTCCTCTACCAGAGGCCTGGGAGCTTTATATATATATATATATATATATATATATGATCCATCAGAGATCATTGAGAATGTGAATGCAGCATTGAGAACAATCCCTACCAACACCATAACAGAAACCAATGAGCTGATCTACAACTCAGCATCAGTGATCCTTGAGACACTTGGCTATAAGAGCAGCCATGAGACCCAATACCCACCATGGAAAAAACGGTTAGAGGCTAAAATCAAGGTAACAAGGAGGGAAGTGAGCCAATTGTCAGAGCTCCACAAGGGTACAATGAAAAGACCAGTACCCAGAAAGTACAGGCAGATGCCCATGCCTGAAGCACTCGAAACTGCCAAACAGAGGCTCCAAGCCTTGGCCAGCCGCCTAAAGAGATACACAAGGGAGAATGAATCCAGAAGGATTAACCGGCTCTTCTCCACTCAACCAGCTAAGGTGTACTCTCAATGGCAGGGTAATAACAACAGAGTAGACCCACCAAGGCTGGAGACTGAACAATACTGGAAAGGCATATGGGAAAGGGAGGCGTCCCACAACAGCAATGCACAGTGGTTGATCTCTCTACGAGAGGACCATAATAACCTCCCTGAGCAAGCCTTGGTAACCATCACTGTGACAGATGTCCAAGAAAGAGTCTCAGGTATGAAAAACTGGACAGCACCAGGGCCTGACATGATCCATGCCTACTGGCTAAAGAAACTCACTGCCCTTCATGAGCGACTGGTAGGCCATATGAACCAGCTACTACAAAGTGGGACTCACCCTGAATGGTTAACTGAAGGGCGGACAATCCTAATCCAGAAGGATCCATCAAAGGGTCCAGTCCCACCCAACTACCGACCAATAACCTGCCTCTCCACAACATGGAAGCTCATGTCAGGCATCATAGCGGCCAAGATAAGCAAACACATGGATAAACACATGAGCACGGCACAGAAAGGTATCGGTGTAAATAGCAGAGGAGCCAAACACCAACTCCTCGTAGACCGCACAGTTGCCCGAGACTGCAAAACCCGACACACCAACCTGTGCATGGCTTGGATTGATTACAAGAAAGCCTATGACTCAATGCCGCATACTTGGATCATTGAATGCTTAGAGATGTATAACATCAACAGGACTCTGAGAGCCTTCATTGCAAACTCGATGAAGCTGTGGAAAACCACCCTTGAAGCCAACTGCAAACCACTTGCACAAGTGTCCATCAAATGTGGCATATACCAAGGAGATGCTCTGCCCCCACTACTGTTCTGCATAGGCCTGAACCCCCTCAGCCAAATTATCAACAAGACTGGCTACGGATACCGACTCAAAAATGGGGCCAACATCAGTCACCTTCTCTACATGGATGACATCAAGCTGTATGCCAAGAGTGAGCGAGACATCGACTCACTGATCCACACCACCAGGATCTACAGCACGAACATTGGGATGTCATTCGGACTAGAGAAGTGTGGTCGGCTGATCACAAAGAGGGGGAAGGTCATCCGCACAGAAGGGGTCTCACTCCCAGAAGGAACAATAGCAGACATAGAGGACAGTTACAAGTACCTAGGTATACCACAAGCAAATGGCAACCTCGATGAGGTCACAAGGAAAGGAGCCACAGCTAAATACCTCCAACGAATAAGGCAAGTCCTGAGAAGCCAGCTCAATGGCAAGAACAAAATCCGTGCGATAAACAGCTATGCCCTGCCAGTAATCAGATACCCTGCTGGAATAATTAGCTGGCCAAAGGAGGAGATAAAAGCCACGGATATTAAGACTAGAAAACTACTAACAATGCATGGAGGATTCCATCCCAAATCCAGCACCCTGAGACTATATACGAGCCTCAAGGAAGGAGGCAGAGGACTAGTGAGTGTGAGAACCACAGTCCAGGACGAAACAACTAAGATCCATAAATACATCAGGGACAAAGCCTCAACAGACAATGTGCTCAGTGAATATCTCAGACAACAGGGAACGGAGGTTGAGGTGCCAGAGATACCATCATGGGAGGACAAGCCCCTACATGGGATGTACCACCAGCAAATAACCCAAGTGGCTGATATCAGTAAATCCTACCAATGGCTGGAAAAAGCTGGACTCAAGGACAGCACAGAGGCCCTCATCCTGGCCGCCCAGGAACAGGCCCTAAACACCAGAGCAATAGAGGCCCAGATCTACCACACCAGACAAGACCCAAGGTGTAGGTTGTGCAAGGAGGCCCCTGAGACAGTCCAGCACATAACAGCAGGGTGCAAGATACTGGCAGGGAAAGCGTACATGGAACGACATAACCAAGTTGCAGGCATAGTGTACAGAAACATCTGTGCAGAATATGGACTGGAAACCCCGAGATCAAAGTGGGAAACACCCCCAAAGGTGGCGGAGAACGCCAGAGCTAAGATCCTGTGGGACTTCCAGATCCAGACAGACAAAATGGTAATGGCGAACCAACCAGACATTGTCGTAGTGGATAAACAACAGAGGAAAGCCGTTGTGATAGATGTAGCAATACCAAGCGACTGCAACATCAGGAAAAAGGAGCACGAGAAACTAGAGAAATACCAGGGCCTCAGGGAGGAACTGGAGAGGGCCTGGAAGGTGAAGACCACAGTGGTGCCTGTGGTCATCGGGGCCCTCGGGGCAGTCACCCCCAAACTGGACCAATGGCTACAACAGATCCCAGGAACAACATCAGACATCTCAGTCCAGAAATGTGCAGTCCTTGGCACAGCCAAGATACTGTGCAGAACCCTCAAGCTCCCAGGCCTCTGGTAGAGGACCCGAGCTCAGAGGATAAGAACCACCCGCGGTGGGTGAGAAGAGAATTTTTTTTATATATAAAGGGAACACTTAAACAACACAATATAACTCCAAGTACATCAAACTTCTGGGAAATCAAACTGTCCACTTAGGAAGCAACACTGATTGACAATCAATTTCACCTGCTGTTGTGCAAATGGAACTTTGTACAGAACAAAGTATTCAATGAGAATATTTCTTTCATTCAGATCTAGGATGTGTTATTTGAGTGTTCCCTTTATTTTTTTGAGCAGTATATATATATATGTATATATTCAGATTTTTTTCCATTGTTTTTCTTAGACTTTTATCCAAAAGATGTTGTGGCAAAAAACGATAAACTCAGCCATATGTCACCATCAAAAGTGATGGAACAGCAGAAGTTTATGGAAAAGGTGAAACAAGAACCCAAACCAGAACCTGAAGAGGTATGTAAATATAACATTATCAAATCTTTCACCTCGTTTTGAAATTTTAATTGAGTTTTTCTTTTTTTTAATCAGAATATTGTGAACTAAACTGAAATAGATTAACTTATATCAACATATTCATTTATGTTCTTCAGTGAATATTTCCCACTCCTTGTTATCATCTTTCTCCTCATTCACATTATTTTTTAGGTAAACCAAGAAGATCTCAGCCCTTTGTCATCATCATCAGAGGTGGAACAGCTGGAGGATATTGAAAAGGTGAAACAAGAACCTAAACCAGAACCTGACAATGCATATGGAAATATAACTGTTGTGGCCATTTATGCAACATTTTGTAGTTTATCATTTCTACCAATTTCGTTTTGTTCTTTGGGTAGTTGGAATATATTTAAGTTAATTTAGAATCAAAGTTTGTAATTAATTTTTATGTTTAGATTACGTTGTTAATTGTTAGACCCGTCCACCAATTTGAGTAATTAAGAACACACCGAGTGCTGGGTGCTGGGTGGATTGTTTGGTAAATGTCTGGTGTGGAAGGGAGGTTTGGTCAAATGATTTTTTGACCACTTATTTACACTTATTTACACCTTCAAATATTGAGATTATTTTTCATTTCAACTAAGTTACAAGACCTTTTTTGGTAATTATTTTATTTCTACTTTTACAATAAATGAATCAATTCAAAGTGCGTACAAATCCAAAACCACCTGTTACCACCCACAGCCTTTATCGGAATTTTTGGCTTTTTTGGAACAAAAGGCTGCGACATTTAACATTTTCAAATCTTTCACCTCGTTTTGAAATTTTAATTGAGTTTTTCTTTTTTTTATCAGACTATTGTGAACTAAACTGAAATAGATTAACTTATATCAACATATTCATTTATGTTCTTCAGTGAATATTTACCACTCCTTGTTATCATCTTTCTCCTCATTCACATTATTTTTTTAGGTAAACCAAGGAGATCTCAGCCCTTTGTCATCATCATCAGAGGTGGAACAGCTGGAGGATATTGAAAAGGTGAAACAAGAACCCAAACCAGAACCTGAGAATGCATATGGAAATATAACTGTTGTGGCCATTTATGCTACATTTTGTAGTTTATAATTTCTACCCATTTCGTTTTGTTCTTTGGGTAGTTGGAATATATTTAAGATAATTTAGAATCAAAATTTGTAATTAATTTTTATGTTTAGATTACGTTGTTAATTGTTAGACCCGTCCACCAATTTGAGTAATTAAGAACACACCGAGTGCTGAATGCTGGGTGGATTGTTTGGCAAATGTCTGGTGTGGAAGGGAGGTTTGGTCAAATGATTTTTTGACCACTTATTTACACTTATTTACATTTGTTTACACTTGTTTACACCTTCAAATATTGAGATTATTTTTCATTTCAACTAAGTTACAAGACCTTTTTTGGTAATTATTTTATTTCTACTTTTACAATAAATGAATCAATTCAAAGTGCGTACAAATCCAAAACCACCTGTTACAACCCACAGCCTTTATTGGAATTTTTGGCTTTTTTGGAACAAAAGGCTGCGACATTTAACATTTTCAAATCTTTCACCTCGTTTTGAAATTTTAATTGAGTTTTTCTTTTTTTTATCAGACTATTGTGAACTAAACTGAAATAGATTAACTTATATCAACATATTCATTTATGTTCTTCAGTGAATATTTCCCACTCCTTGTTATCATCTTTCTCCTCATTCACATTATTTTTTAGGTAAACCAAGAAGATCTCAGCCCTTTGTCATCATCATCAGAGGTGGAACAGCTGGAGGATATTGAAAAGGTGAAACAAGAACCCAAACCAGAACCTGAGAATGCATATGGAAATATAACTGTTGTGGCCATTTATGCTACATTTTGTAGTTTATAATTTCTACCCATTTCGTTTTGTTCTTTGGGTAGTTGGAATATATTTAAGATAATTTAGAATCAAAATTTGTAATTAATTTTTATGTTTAGATTACGTTGTTAATTGTTAGACCCGTCCACCAATTTGAGTAATTAAGAACACACCGAGTGCTGAATGCTGGGTGGATTGTTTGGTAAATGTCTGGTGTGGAAGGGAGGTTTGGTCAAATGATTTTTTGACCACTTATTTACACTTGTTTACATTTGTTTACACTTGTTTACACCTTCAAATATTGAGATTATTTTTCATTTCAACTAAGTTACAAGACCTTTTTTGGTAATTATTTTATTTCTACTTTTACAATAAATGAATCAATTCAAAGTGCGTACAAATCCAAAACCACCTGTTACAACCCACAGCCTTTATCGGAATTTTTTGCTTTTTTGGAACAAAAGGCTGCGACATTTAACATTTTCAAATCTTTCACCTCGTTTTGAAATTTTAATTGAGTTTTTCTTTTTTTTAATCAGAATATTGTGAACTAAACTGAAATAGATTAACTTATATCAACATATTCATTTATGTTCTTCAGTGAATATTTCCCACTCCTTGTTATCATCTTTCTCCTCATTCACATTATTTTTTAGGTAAATAAAGAAGATCTCAGCCCTTTGTCATCATCATCAGAGGTGGAACAGCTGGAGGATATTGAAAAGGTGAAACAAGAACCCAAACCAGAACCTGACAATGCATATGGAAATATAACTGTTGTGGCCATTTATGCTAAAGTTTTGTAGTTTATAATTTCTACCAATTTCGTTTTTATCTTTGGGTAGTTGGAATATATTTAAGATAAATTAGAATCAAAGTTTGTAATTAATTTTTATGTTTAGATTACGTTGTTAATTGTTAGACCCGTCCACCAGTTTGAGTAATTAAGAACACACCGAGTGCTGGGTGGATTGTTTGGTAAATGTCTGGTGTGGAAGGGAGGTTTGGTCAAATGATTTTTTGACCACTTATTTACACTTATTTACACCTTCAAATATTGAGATTATTTTTCATTTCAACTAAGTTACAAGACCTTTTTTGGTAATTATTTTATTTCTACTTTTACAATAAATGAATCAATTCAAAGTGCATACAAATCCAAAACCACCTGTTACCACCCACAGCCTTTTTTGGAATTTTTGGCTTTTTTGGAACAAAAGGCTGCGACATTTAACATTTTCAAATCTTTCACCTCGTTTTGAAATTTTAATTGAGTTTTTCTTTTTTTTATCAGAATATTGTGAACTAAACTGAAATAGATTAACTTATATCAACATATTGATTTATGTTCTTCAGTGAATATTTCCCACTCCTTATTATCATCTTTCTCCTCATTCACATTATTTTTTAGGTAAACCAAGAAGATCTCAGCCCTTTGTCATCATCATCAGAGGTGGAACAGCTGGAGGATATTGAAAAGGTGAAACAAGAACCCAAACCAGAACCTGAGAATGCATATGGAAATATAACTGTTGTGGCCATTTATGCTAAAGTTTTGTAGTTTATAATTTCTACCAATTTCGTTTTGTTCTTTGGGTAGTTGGAATATATTTAAGATAATTTAGAATCAAAATTTGTAATTAATTTTTATATTTGGAATTGTTTAGATTACTTTGTTAATTGTTAGACCCGTCCACCAATTTGAGTAATTAAGAACACACCGAGTGCTGGGTGGATTGTTTGGCAAATGTCTGGTGTGGAAGGGAGTGTCTGTTATTGCGCAATAGCCAGCCCCGCCCACTCCTCACAACTCCCCCGGGCTGACTACTGACCAGTTCTCTGTCTAACAGGTCCGGAAAATCTCTGAGACCTGGGTATTACCCTAAAAGAGATCTATAAGAGATAATCTATTCAAACTGGTGGCGGAAGCGACTCGTCTAGCTCTAACTACCTCCGATCCAGAAGCTACGACCCTTTACAGTTAAGAAACAATCAGCTGAGTAGCCCTCGCAGCTGCATAATTCCCATAACCGCTTCTGTTAACGGTAGCTCGCCTCCTAAAATATAACTCGCTCTTGGAACCGGCTAGATTAATTTTAGTGACTTAGATATAAGTCCCAGGGTCATTATTTATTCTCACCAAAGGAAATTATGAAGCCTCCTATTTACTAGAACCATGTACATTAGTTTTACCTTTATTAAAAGAACTGAAAATTGATTAAATGACTCAATTAATCCCAATGTCCACCAACCTCATTAGAATTTTATAGTATAAATTTATTGAGCAAGCTTAAGCAGGGATATGCGACATACAAATCAATAATCAATTGTATATAATTTAAGAGCAGTATAATAACATCAACATGTATAACCATACTATCCTGTCTCTTTTCCCTAACCTATGTCGCAAACTCTGAGATGGACTTTTAGGGAGCAGATTCAACTCACACCCAGTTGATGGTGGATCTTAGCAACAGGAACATCCAGAATCCTTGGTCAGAGTCTTTGTCCTTGTGTGGAAAAATCCTCCTTAGAATAGAAGCAAAGCAGAACGGGTCCAAATCCTTCAAAAACCCAGCTCTTTATCCCTCAGGGACCTTTGTCTTTTCTCCAAGTCTGTTGCAGAGTTAGAGATCGTTGGGTTGAGGCAGGGCCGACGGTCGAATCAAGAACCAGGGCTGGGGCGGTAGGATCTTGTCCCTTCTTAGCGGCGCGAAGTCTCAACTTCCCCGTGGCTCCGAGGTGCGGTCCTCTGCTGTTCCTCAATCTGCTTCTCCGTGTTGACTCGTCTCCAGCGCCGCGGACTAAGAACAGTTGCTTCCTCATTTCAGTCCTCTTTTATACGTTTTTCCACCATATGTGTGTATGGAGAGCTTAGTCTACGTGACTTTCTGCACATCTGCTGATTCTCGTGGAAAGTCCCATTTCTCCCCGAATTGCGACATATCCTGACAGCAGGACCTCACCCATCATGCTGACTTTAACAGTATAACTTCCTCTCTTTTCTATAACTCACTATATTATCTGTTACAATTCATTAACCACATTCAACCCGTATTAAAATCATTTGAATCGATTTCAAATCATCACGGCTTTGATATTCATTAAGAATTAATCACATCTTTTACTTACTATAAATCATTAAACATAATCATTACATTGTTGTTACCATTATTGATCATTATTCAAAAATACATTTCAGAAAGTTATTTAGTGATTACTTATACACATTTATACCAATTGTATTCATACATATAAGAATTAATTATTATTTTAATCAAATCACAAGATTGCTTTATTTCTCTCAGGCCTTTATGCACCTTTTCTGCGTGTACCTGGAAAGATCTCACAACCCCATGCCAGTTTTTCTTGACAGGAGGTTTGGTCAAATGATTTCTTGACCACTTATTTACACTTATTTACACTTGTTTACACTTGTTTACACCTTCAAATATTGAGATTATTTTTCATTTCAACTAAGTTACAAGACCTTTTTTGGTAATTATTTTATTTCTACTTTTACAATAAATGAATCAATTCAAAGTGCGTACAAATCCAAAACCACCTGTTACAACCCACAGCCTTTATTGGAATTTTTGGCGTTTTTGGAACAAAAGGCTGCGACATTTAACATTTTCAAATCTTTCACCTCGTTTTGAAATTTTAATTGAGTTTTTCTTTTTTTTATCAGACTATTGTGAACTAAACTGAAATAGATTAACTTATATCAACATATTGATTTATGTTCTTCAGTGAATATTTCCCACTCCTTGTTATCATCTTTCTCCTCATTCACATTATTTTTTAGGTAAATAAAGAAGATCTCAGCCCTTTGTCATCATCATCAGAGGTGGAACAGCTGGAGGATATTGAAAAGGTGAAACAAGAACCCAAACCAGAACCTGACAATGCATATGGAAATATAACTGTTGTGGCCATTTATGCTACATTTTGTAGTTTATCATTTCTACCAATTTCGTTTTGTTCTTTGGGTAGTTGGAATATATTTAAGATAATTTAGAATCAAAATTTGTAATTAATTTTTATGTTTAGATTACGTTGTTAATTGTTAGACCCGTCCACCAATTTGAGTAATTAAGAACACACCGAGTGCTGAATGCTGGGTGGATTGTTTGGCAAATGTCTGGTGTGGAAGGGAGGTTTGGTCAAATGATTTTTTGACCACTTATTTACACTTGTTTACATTTGTTTACACCTTCAAATATTGAGATTATTTTTCATTTCAACTAAGTTACAAGACCTTTTTTGGTAATTATTTTATTTCTACTTTTACAATAAATGAATCAATTCAAAGTGCGTACAAATCCAAAACCACCTGTTACAACCCACAGCCTTTTTTGGTATTTTTGTCGTTTTTGGAACAAAAGGCTGCGACATTTAACATTTTCAAATCTTTCACCTCGTTTTGAAATTTTAATTGAGTTTTTCTTTTTTTTATCAGAATATTGTGAACTAAACTGAAATAGATTAACTTATATCAACATATTCATTTATGTTCTTCAGTGAATATTTCCCACTCCTTGTTATCATCTTTCTCCTCATTCACATTATTTTTTAGGTAAATAAAGAAGATCTCAGCCCTTTGTCATCATCATCAGAGGTGGAAAAGCTGGAGGATATTGAAAAGGTGAAACAAGAACCCAAACCAGAACCTGACAATGCATATGGAAATATAAATGTTGTGGCCATTTATGCTAAAGTTTTGTAGTTTATAATTTCTACCAATTTCGTTTTGTTCTTTGGGTAGTTGGAATATATTTAAGATAATTTAGAATCAAAATTTGTAATTTTTATATTTGGAATTGTTTAGATTACTTTGTTAATTGTTAGACCCGCCCACCAATTTGAGTAATTAAGAACACACCGAGTGCTGGGTGCTGGGTGGATTGTTTGGTAAATGTCTGGTGTGGAAGGGAGGTTTGGTCAAATGATTTTTTGACCACTTACTTACACTTATTTACACTTGTATACATTTGTTTACACTTGTTTACACCTTCAAATATAACATATAACATAACATTTTCAAATCTTTCACCTTGTTTGAAATTTGAACTGGATTTTTATTTTTCAAAATATTTCAGGTTGTGCACCAAGTTCAAGAAGATGAAATTATCTCCACATATTCAGTTATGTTCTTTTTAATTGGATCTGTCTCACTTCCTGTTATCATCCTTCTCCTCTTTCACTCATATGTAGGTGAGTTATGATCTCAGGCTAAATAATTTGATTAAACTTTAATTTCTTGTTCTTAATAAAATTAGACTTAATGTTTTCTGGAAATTCTTAAAAGTTAAATAAGGTTGTGTTGTTATTTTAGTTTACATAGTGGCAGTTTTCATCTCTGTCACCATTGGGATCATTATTATTATTAAAGGTAAGTTCATTCACTATTTTCATATTTACCTTAACAGTATTTTGTCTTTGACTCATATTTATCAAATTAAGATAAAGTAATAATTTGCTTTATTAAAAAAGTTTTTTTGATCTAATTGTTACTTTCAATATTATGTAGAAACTAATCTGTTAAATCATCCATCAGTTAAAAAACAACTGTCTATCATCTCTTGGTCCAAAGTGATTTCTAACTTTCACCTCTCCTTTAACTTGGTGCATAGCTTGAAGCAAAACATGATCAATGGTTCCATCTGTATTCACTCCCTTTACTACAATACCCCAAAATAAAACCCAATTTTCATTACCTTCAGATCAGCCATAAATACGCAGGTGAGGCAGAAAGTACTGATAGGTTGCAGTAAGTTGATAAGATAAAAACTAAAGGATTTGTAGAGACCAAACCTGCATCTAAAGAGCTTTTAGATAAAATCTAAATGATCTGAATTTTATTTGGTAAACAATAAAGCAGATATTCTAACAATGAGCTCAATGTAAAGAAAATAAGAAACTTACAACTGATATCTATTTTATTCCCCAAGAGGAATAATTTAGATTAAAATTAATGAACATATTATGCAGCTGTCATGAATTGGTGTGAGCTGGTGGTGAGGCAGACGCTTGTAGACCCAGGTAAAGATGAGATGAAGGTATTTTAATGACGAACAAGCCAGAGTACAAAATCCAAAAACACCAGGCAGCACGACTGAGCGGGAGCCAGGGCTCAACGTCGGTAGCAACTGGTTATACGAATGGATGCTTACAAGAAGAGACGAATATGACAACTGACTGGTAGATAGACAAGGACCCGACGAGGAACAAGGAACACAGGTGGAGATAAATATACAGGGGGTAATCAAGGAAACGAGACACACCTGGGAACAATCAAGGGGAGGACAGGACAAAACGGAGACTCAGAGACACAGGAACTCAAAATAAACACAGAGAAACTGAAATCACAACTGTAGCATTACAATCACTTCAAGTCTGACGGTAGTCATGGTAACCTGTCAGCTACAGTATTTTTATTTTTAAGCTTTCCACTCTCCCACACTGATAATTATAGATTTCTTATCAATCTCTGTATCATATTTTGAAAGTTGGATTACAAAATATTATTTCTGTGGTGTTAAAGTTTGTATCTCTTTTCTACAACAGGCAGGAAAGTTGAGCAGAAAAAACAAGATACAAATAAAAAGGAACAACATAACCAGGAAAATGAGGTTTATAAGAAGGAAACAGAAAGAGGTAAAGATAAAGAAAAACTTTAACATTTCATGCCGAAAGTGTTAAAAGAAATGTATAATATTACAGAATGTCCTACATGAAAACAAAACCTTTTATGTGAAATTATAATTAATTAAAGATTGTCTGGTATTATAAAACTTTATTAATGATGTGGGTGAAATCAAAACCAAATTTGATCAGAATTTAAAAGTCTAAATTCTTGAAATCAAAGATGGATAATTGAGACTGAATGCAGATTGTTTGATGCAGTTTGTGAAAATATGTTTTGTTATTGTGTTTATAATATAAATAAATATCATTTTTATTGCTGGTTTGGAATTTCAACAGAATGTTAGGTCACTGGTTGAGTTAAAAATAATTTAAACTGGTTTTTAAATGGCTTTAAGAAAATGACAAAATGATCTGAGTTAGAAAATCATAAAACAGCAACTTACAGATTCTCAGGTGAAATTAAACTAGAGAACGTAAATATTCTGATTCTCAGAGTTATGAGTAGAAGAGACGATGTTTGGAAGTGACGCATTTAATCAGCCAGAAGAAAAATATCGTGTTGCTCAGTAGAAATTTATTAAATTCAGAAGAAAGCAAAATCAGTTATAAAAGTGATCACAGTCATAACATCTGATAGAGTCTAAATATAGATTTTATTTTACTATTTCATTCTCCTCCAGAGCAACATGTCTTCATTTACACTCAGTATTAATACCTTGAACTTTTAATTATGAGATATTGTTTCTGCTAATCTGAAGTTTGTATGTTTTGTTTCCCACACAGACAAGAACGATAAACTGACCAAGAAAATGAAAGAACAAGAAGAGAAAGAGAATCAGTTAAAGTCCAGACTTGGTGAACTGGAAGAAGAACTGGAAAAGGAAAAAGGTAACTTCAGAGAAAAAGTTTAAATATTTAATGTTACAGATAAATGACTTACAAAAAACAGATCCTGCGATTCTATCATTTTGATGATGATTCATCAGAAGAACTAAATTTGTTCTGCCTCATTTTTTAAAGTATTCAGAAAAGAAGAATTCAGAGACAAATCATAAAACATCTCCTCTTATGTTTTCAATAAATTTGGTGAATGCTAAATCTTCAGAAAACAGTGACTGCAGTATGTAGATATTATGATCATCATTCTTAGTGTCTTTTAAATTTTATGTCTTTATTTCCAACAACAGATGAGAACCACAAGCTGCAGAGGGATCAACTCCAACCCGACAAGAATCCGTCACATGACACACTGATTAAAGTCAAAGCTGAACTGGAGAACCAGAAGGATCAGCTGAACCAGAAACTCCAAGACGTTGAGATTAAGAGGAAGGAAAACAAAGAGGAAGTTCAGATGGTGGAGAAAAAAATAACTGAGAAAGAAAACTATGATAACAAGGATCTGCTATTAGGGGAAAAAGGAAAACTGTTAGAGTCCCAGTGGAAACTGGATGAGGAGAAGAAACTTTATCAAAAACAGATACTGAACATAGAGAAGGTGATGGAACCTATAGAGATACACATGATGAGAATAAAGGAAAAAAATAATGATGTTGAGAAAATAACAGAAGAAAATGTGTCTAAAACAAAACAAAGGACTAAAAAACAAATGTGAAATGATTGATCAGCAAGATTCACTGAAACTAAACTAGGTTATTATGGTACAACTTCTCTCTTTAGTGTTTCAGCAACATTTTGAATCTGTTCTCTGTCCCACTGACTGCTAAAAACAGGCTTTTCTGTTTATAATTTACAGCTTTATGATCTGATTCTAATGAAATGATAACAGCAACAACCAGAATATTTAAACAGGGATCCTAAACTAGTCAGGATGAAATGAACTGATGCTTCTTAAAGGCAACATAGACAATAAAACTACTGCTTGAAGAGTAAATCAATAATATTAGTTCTGTTAAAAATGTCAAATGTAAATAAAGGTTTTAACATCAAATGTATAATTATAAAACTCATATCACCATCTCAGGTTCTTTATCATGTCAGATGCATATTAAGCTGGTTGGTCATTTGTTTGCACAATTTTTAAAAGTTTTTTAACATTAAAAATAATTTTCAGTGTTTGTGGCGTCTTTCTTTGAATACATGTCATATTTTTTGTGATTTTGTTTGATTTCCACAGAAATTTGGTGCTTGTATTTAATTAAGAAAAGAAAATAATGTTTTGAATGATAGAAGATATTGATTGACTAAAATAGTTGGAAATTCAGAAAAACATTTTACATAATAAATTGATTAACGAGGCTGAGGATGTACCACCAGTGAGATGTTTTACTTATTTAAGGAATAATAAAAAAGTAACATTTATCAAAAGCTAACTTTTTATATAAAGTTTTTTACATTTTCATATAAATTTCCACTTTTCCAACTGTTAGTAAAAACAGACAAAGACAAATAACCAAATGCAACAAATCTGAAAAAGTAGCAACAACTTTCAAGACATTGGAAAACTCTGAATATGACTTTTTGCTCTCATAAAGTTTATTTTTCTTCAATGCCACACACACACACACACACACACACACACCCTATCAGATTGTAAAAGGAGACTCATTTTGTCATGAATACTACTTTGCATAATTTAGTAAACATATGTACAGTATATGTACCATTTGTGTGTGTGTGTGTTATATACTCAAAATTAATATGTTGGTGTGTGTGTGTGTGTGTGGGTGGGTGTGTGTACTTGCATAGATAAAGAATTTTTCTGGTTTATTCACTGATGTAACGAAAACCAATAGTTTTATTCAGACTAAGATAAGATAAGATAAGATAAGATTTATTGTCATTGTCATCAACAGATTACGAGATTGAGATTTGCTCGACTCGAGTTAAGATGCAGGTTATGTGTATATACGTAATATACAAAGATAAAGAAATAAATAGTACAAAATGAGAAATAAATAGACATCAGAAGATGGTTGCAGCGCCTGGAGGTGTCGCAACAGAATTTACAATTTTAACAAAGTGGTGTCAAGAGCAGAAGTTCTTATGCCTTTGAATTTAGTGCCATGATTGCCATCGGGTAAAAACTGTTTTAAGGCAGCGGACGCCATTTTCTAGGCTTAGTCTGAGGAACTGGTAATTTAACTGTCTAACCTTTTACTGGTCAAATCAGTAATTATACAGTTGTAATATGGGAATAAAACTTTTATTTTTGTAGATGTCATTATGAGTAAAATATATTTCATGTATATTTTACAGGATGTCACCATTTCAAACACTAAATAAACCATAAACTGTCGTGGACACGCCTTGGTTTGTCGAAGAACAGAGGTTAAAGTTCAAATCAGAGCACTTTGATCTAGTGGCTCATGTTACGGTTTATTCAACAATTTTCCTTTGCAGAGCAGGTATGAATTTCTCTTAATTTGTTATACAGTTGTTATTTATAAATTCATTATGTAAATTGCAGTGTTATTTAAATTACAATGAAATTGAAAATTTGCTAACAGTAACAAGTTGTTGTCAAATGCAGTGATTCTATTAAATATTAAAAAAGCTCAAAAACATGCATCTCTAAAAACAATTACCAGATTTCAGACACATTTTAGAAAGTTAAATGTACTTTTATTGTTTTCAAGTTGCAACAGTTTTTACCATTGCAGTTCCTCTGATCGACATGTTTTATAAAACCATTTCTGTTGTCCTGGCTGTGAGCACATTCACATGTAAGTCCTGCTGTCTAGTGTGTGTGTATATACAGTTCATTAATGTAAATAAATGTTAAAATTATGTCAGTATGGATTATATTGGATTTTCACTTTGATGGGTTTTAAAATTCAGATTTTTTTTTCATTGTTTTTCGTAGACTTTTATCCAAAAGATGTGGCAAAGAACGATAAACTCAGCCATATGTCACCATCACCAGTGATGGAACAGCTGGAGGTTATTGAAGAGGTGAAACAAGAACCCAAACCAGAACCTGAGAATGCATATGGAAATATAACATTTTCAAATATTTAAACTCATTTGAAATTTGAACTGAATTTTTCTTTTTTAACATATTTTCAGGTTGTGCACCAAGTTCAAGAAGATAAAATGATCTCAACATATTCAATTATGGACTTAATTGGATCTGTCTCACTTCCTGTTATCATCTTTCTCCTCTTTCTCTCATCTGTAGGTGAGCTATGATCTCAGGCTGAATAATTTGCTTAAACTTTAATCAGAGAGGATTTCTTGTTCTTAATAAAATTAGACTTAATGTTTTCTGGAAATTCTTAAAAGTTAAATAAGGTTGTGTTGTTATTTTAGTTTACATACTGGCAGTTTTCATCTCTGTCACCATTGGGATCATTATTATTATTAAAGGTAAGTTAATTCACTATTTTCATATTTACCTTAACAGTATCTTGTCTTTGACTCATATTTATCAAATTAAGATAAAGTAATAATTTGCTTTATTAAAAAAGTTTTTTTGATCTAAATGTTACTTTGAATATTATGTAGAAACTAATCTGTTAAATCATCCATCAGTTAATAAAAAACAACTGTCTATCATCTCATGGTTCAAAATGATTTCTAACTTTCACCTCTCCTTTAACTTGGTGCATAGCTTGAAGCAAAACATGATCAATGGTTCCATCTATATTCAGTCCCTTTACTACAATACCCAAAAATAAAATTCAATTTTCATTACCTTCAGATCAGCCATAAATACGCAGGTGAGGCAGAAAGTACTGATAGGTTGCAGTAAGTTGATAAGATAAAAACTAAAGGATTTGTAGAGACCAAACCTGCATCTAAAGAGCTTTTAGATAAAATCTAAATGATCTGAATTTTATTTGGTAAACAATAAAGCAGATATTCTAACAATGAGCTCAATGTAAAGAAAATAAGAAACTTACAACTGATATCTATTTTATTCCCCAAGAGGAATAATTTAGATTAAAATTAATGAACATATTATGCAGCTGTCATGAATTGGTGTGAGCTGGTGGTGAGGCAGACGCTTGTAGACCCAGGTAAAGATGAGATGAAGGTATTTTAATGACGAACAAGCCAGAGTACAAAATCCAAAAACACCAGGCAGCACGACTGAGCGGGAGCCAGGGCTCAACGTCGGTAGCAACTGGTTATACGAATGGATGCTTACAAGAAGAGACGAATATGACAACTGACTGGTAGATAGACAAGGACCCGACGAGGAACAAGGAACACAGGTGGAGTTAATACACAGGGGGTAATCAAGGAAACGAGACACACCAGGGAACAATCAAGGGGAGGACAGGACAAAACAGAGACTCAGAGACACAGGAACTCAAAATAAACACACAGAGAAACTGAAATCACAACTGTAGCATTACAATCACTTCAAGTCTGACGGTAGTCATGGTAACCTGTCAGCTACAGTATTTTTATTTTTAAGCTTTCCACTCTCCCACACTGATAATTATAGATTTCTTATCAATCTCTGTATCATATTTTGAAAGTTGGATTACAAAATATTATTTCTGTGGTGTTAAAGTTTGTATGTCTTTTCTACAACAGGCAGGAAAGTTGAGCAGAAAAAACAAGATACATATAAAAAGGAACAACATAACCAGGAAAATGAGGTTTATAAGAAGGAAACAGAAAGAGGTAAAGATAAAGAAAAACTTTAACATTTCATGCCGAAAGTGTTAAAAGAAATGTATAATATTACAGAATGTCCTACATGAAATCAAAACCTTTTATGTGAAATTATAATTAATTAAAGATTGTCTGGTATTATAAAACTTTATTAATGATGTGGGTGGAATCAAAACCAAATTTGATCAGAATTTAAAAGTCTAAATTATTGAAATCAAAGATGGATAATTGAGACTGAATGCAGATTGTTTGATGCAGTTTGTGAAAATCTGTGTTGTTATTGTGTCTGTAATATAAATAAATATCATTTTTATTGCTGGTTTGGAATTTCAACAGAATATTAGGTCACTGGTTGAGTTAAAAATAATTTAAACTGGTTTTTAAATGGCTGTAAGAAAATGACAAAATTATCTCAGTTGGAAAATCATAAAACAGCAACTTACAGATTCTCAGGTGAAATTAAACTAGAGAACGTAAATATTCTGATTGTCAGAGTTATGAGTAGAAGAGACGATGTTTGGAAGTGACGCATTTAATCAGCCAGAAGAAAAATATTGTGTTGCTCAGTAGAAATGTATTAAATTCAGGAGAAAGCAAAATCAGTTATGAAAGTGATAACAGTCATAACATCTGATAGAGTCTAAATATAGATTTTATTTTACTATTTCATTCTCCTCCACAGTAACATGTCTTCACTTACACTCAGTTTTAATATCTTGAACTTTTAATTATAAGATGTTGTTTCTGCTAATCTGAAGTTTGTATGTTTTGTTTCCCACACAGACAAGAACAATAAACTGACCAAGAAAATACAAGAACAAGAAGAGAAAGAGAATCAGGTAAAGTCCAGACTTGGTGAACTGGAAGAAGAACTGGAAAAGGAAAAAGGTAACTTCAGAGAAAAAGTTTAAATATTTAATGTTACGAATAAATTTCTTACAAAAGACAGATCCTGCGATTCTATCATTTTGATGATGATTCATCAGAAGAACTAAATTTGTTCTGTTCATTTTTTTAAAGTATTCAGAAAAGAAGAATTCAGAGACAAATCATAAAACATCTCCTCTTACGTTTTCAATAAATTTGGTGAATGCTAAATCTTCAGAAAACAGTGACTGCAGTATGTAGATATTATGATCATCATTCTTAGTGTCTTTTAAATTTTATGTCTTTATTTCCAACAACAGATGAGAACCACAAGCTGCAGAGGGATCAACTCCAACCCGACAACAAGCCGTTACATGACACACTGATTAAAGTCAAAGCTGAACTGGAGAACCAGAAGGATCAGCTGAACCAGAAACTCCAAGACGTTGAGATTAAGAGGAAGGAAAACAAAGAGGAAGTTCAGATGGTGGAGAAACAAATAACTGAGAAAGAAAACTATGATAACAAGGATCTGCTATTAGGGGAAAAAGGAAAACTGTTACAGTCCCAGTGGAAACTGGATGAGGAGAAGAAACTTTATGAAAAACAGATACTGAACATAGAGAAGGTGATGGAACCTATAGAGATACACATGATGAGAATAAAGGAAAAAAATAATGATGTTGAGAAAATAACAGAAGAAAATGTGTCTAAAACAGAACAAAGGACTAAAAAACAAATGTGAAATGATTGATCAGCAAGATTCACTGAAACTAAACTAGGTTATTTTGGTACAACTTCTCTCTTTAGTGTTTCAGCAACATTTTGAATCTGTTCTCTGTCCCACTGACTGCTAAAAACAGGCTTTTCTGTTTATAATTTACAGCTTTATGATCTGATTCTAATGAAATGATAACAGCAACAACCAGAATATTTAAACAGGGATCCTAAACTAGTCAGGATGAAATGAACTGATGCTTCTTAAAGGCAACATAGACAATAAAACTACTGCATGAAGAGTAAATCAATAATATTAGTTCTGTTAAAAATGTCAAATGTAAATAAAGGTTTTAACATCAAATGTATAATTATAAAACTCATATCACCATCTCAGGTTCTTTATCATGTCAGATGCATAATAAGCTGTTTGGTCATTTGTTTGCATATTTTTTAAAAGTTTTTTAACATTAAAAATTATTTTCAGTGTTTGTGGTTTGTGGTGTGATGGGTGGCGGCCAAGGGAGGGGACCCTGGCGGTCCGATCCCCGGTTGCAGAAGCTGGCTCTTGGGACGTGGAACGTCACCTCCCTGGTGGGGAAGGAGCCGGAGCTAGTGCGTGAGGTCGAGAGGTTCCGGCTAGAAATAGTCGGTCTCACCTCGACGCATGGCTCTGGTTCTGGAACCAGTCTCCTTGAGAGGGGCTGGACATACTTCCACTCTGGAGTTGCCCAAGGTGAGAGACGTCGGGCAGGAGTGGGCATACTTGTTGCTCCCCATCTCGGCGCCTGTACGTTGGGGTTTACTCCGGTGAACGAGAGGGTAGCCTCCCTCCGCCTACGGGTGGGGGGACAGGTTCTGACTGTCGTTTGTGCTTACGGGCCAAACAACAGTTCAGATTACCCACCCTTTTTGGAGTCCTTAGAGGGGGTACTGGAGTGTGCTCCTCCTGGGGACTCCCTTGTTCTGCTGGGGAACTTCAACGCTCATGTGGGCAATGACAGTGAGACCTGGAGGGGCGTGGTTGGGAGGAACGGCCCCCCCGATCTGAACTCGAGCGGTGTTCTGTTGCTGGACTTCTGTGCTCGTCATGGATTGTCCATAACGAACACCATGTTCAAGCATAAGGGTGTCCATATGTGCACTTGGCACCAGGACACCCTATGCCGCAGTTCGATGATCGACTTTGTCATCGTTTCATCGGATCTGCGGCCGTATGTCTTGGACACTCGGGTGAAGAGAGGTGCGGAGCTGTCCACTGACCACTACCTGGTGGTGAGTTGGCTCCGGTGGTGGGGGAGGAAGCCGGTCAGGCCTGGCAGGCCCAAACGTGTTGTGAGGGTCTGCTGGGAACGTCTGGCGGAATCCCCTGTGAGACGGAGCTTTAACTCCCATCTCCGGCAAAACTTCGAACACGTCCCGGGGGAGGTGGGGGACATGGAGTTTGAGTGGACCATGTTCCGTGCCTCCATTGTCGAGGCGGCCGATCGGAGCTGTGGCCGCAAGGTTGTCGGTGCCTGTCGCGGCGGCAACCCTCGAACCCATTGGTGGACACCTTCGGTGAGGGATGCCGTCAGGCTGAAGAAGGAGTCCTACCGGGCCTTTTTGGCCTGTGGGACTCCGGAAGCAGCTGGTGGGTACCGGCGGGCGAAGCGGCATGCGGCTCGGGCGGTTGCTGAGGCAAAAACTCGAGCATGGGAGGAGTTTGGAGAGGCCATGGAGAAAGACTTCCATACGGCTTCGAGGTGATTCTGGTCCACCATCCGGCGTCTCAGGGGGGGAAGCAGTACAGCACCAACACTGTTTATAGTGGGGATGGTGTGCTGCTGACCTCTACTCGGGACGTTGTGGGCCGGTGGGCAGAGTACTTCGAAGACCTCCTCAATCCCACCAACATGCCTTCCACTGAGGAAGCTGAGCCTGGGGACTCTGGGTTGGGCTCTCCAATCTCTGGGGACGAGGTCGCCGAGGTGGTTAAAAAGCTCCTCGGTGGCAAGGCTCCGGGGGTGGATGAGATCCGCCCGGAGTTCCTTAAGGCTCTGGATGTTGTAGGGTTGTGTTGGCTGACGCGACTCTGCAATATCGCATGGACATCGGGGGCAGTTCCCCTGGATTGGCAGACTGGGGTGGTGGTCCCCCTGTTCAAAAAGGGGGACCGGAGGGTGTGCTCCAATTATAGAGGGGTCCCACTCTTAAGCCTCCCTGGCAAGGTCTATTCAGGGGTCCTGGAGAGGAGGGTCCGTTGGATAGTCGAGCCTCGGATTCAGGAAGAACAGTGTGGTTTTCGTCCTGGTCGTGGAACACTGGACCAGTTCTACACCCTCGGCAGGGTCCTGGAGGGTGCATGGGAGTTCGCCCAACCAGTCTACATGTGTTTTGTAGACTTGGAGAAGGTGTTCGACCGTGTCCCTCGGGGAGCCCTGTGGGGGGTTCTCCGGGAGTATGGGGTACCGGGCCCTTTGATACGGGCTGTCAGGTCCCTGTATGACCGGTGTCAGAGTCTGGTCCGCATTGCCGGCAGTAAGTCGGGCTCGTTTCCGGTGAGAGTTGGACTCCGCCAGGGCTGCCCTTTGTCACCGATTCTGTTCATTACTTTCATGGACAGAATTTCTAGGCGCAGCCAAGGTGTTGAGGGGATCCGATTTGGTGGCCTTAGGATCTCATCTCTGCTTTTTGCAGATGATGTGGTCCTTCTGGCTTCATCAGGTCATGATCTGCATCTCTCACTGGAGCGGTTCGCAGCCGAGTGTGAAGCGGCCGGGATGGGGATCAGTGCCTCCAAATCCGAGGCCATGGTCTTGAGCCGGAAAAGGGTAGAGTGCCTTCTCCGGGTCAAGGGGGGTGTCCTGCCCCAGGTGGAGGAGTTCAAGTATCTCGGGATCTTGTTCACGAATGGGGGAAGAAGGGAGCGGGAGATCAACAGGCGGATTGGCGCAGCGTCTGCCGTCAAGCCGGCGCTGTACCGGTCCGTCGTGGTGAAGAGAGAGCTGAGCCAAAAAACGAAGCTCTCGATTTACCGGTCGATCTACGTTCCCACCCTCATCTATGGTCATGAGCTTTGGGTCATGACCGAAAGAACGAGATCGCGGATACAAGCGGCCGAAATGGATTTTCTCCGTAGGGTGGCTGGGCTCTCACTTAGAGATAGAGTGAGAAGCTCAGTCATCCGGGAGTCACTCAGAGTAGAGCCGCTGCTCCTTCACATCGAGAGGAGCCAGTTGAGGTGGCTCGGGCATCTGGTCAGGATGCCTCCTGGACGCCTCCCTGGTGAGGTGTTCCAGGCACGTCCCACCGGGAGGAAGCCCCGGGGAAGACCCAGGACACGCTGGAGGGATTATGTCTCTCGGCTGGCCTGGGAACGCCTCGGGATTCCCCCGGAAGAGCTGGAAGAAGTGGCCGGGGAGAGGGAAGTCTGGGCCTCCCTTCTGAAGCTGCTACCCCAGTAACCCGACTCCGGATAAGTGGAAGAAGATGGATGGATGGATGGATGGTGTTTGTGGTGTCTTTCTTTTAAATACATGTCATAATTTGTGTGATTTTGTTTGATTTCCACAGAAATTTGGTGCTTGTATTTAATTAATGAAAAGAAAAGAATGTTTTGAATGATAGAAGATATTGCTTGACTAAAATAGTTGGAAATTCAGAAAAACACTTTACATAATAAATTGATTAAAGAGGCAGAGGATGTACCACCAGTGTCATGTTTTACTTATTTAAGGAATAATAAAGAAGTAACATTTATCAAAAATAACTTTTTATATAAAGTTTTTTACATTTTCATATAAATTTCCACTTTTCCAACTGTTAGTAAAAACAAACAAAAACAAATAACCAAATGCAACAAATCTTAAAAAGTAGCAACAACTTTCAAGACATTGGAAAACAAAGATATCAGGGAAAAATCTCTGAAAATGACTTTTTGCTCTCATAAAGTTTATTTTTCTTTAATGACACACACACACAAACACACCCCCACACACACACCCCCACACGCCATCAGATTCTAAAAGGAGACTCATTTTGTCATGAATACTAGTTTGGTATAATTTAGTAAACATTTGTACAGTATATGTACTATTTGTGTGTGTGTGTTATATACTCAAAATGAATATGTTACTGTGCACAAATATACACACACGCATATATATATATATATATATATATATATATATATATATACAATCACTCTATACAAATCTATACAAGTCATGAAAATAAAGAAAACCCATAGAATTAGAAGGTGTGTCCAAACTTTTGGTCTGTACTGTATATATACAATCATTCTATACAAATATGGTTTATAAATAAACATATGTATTAACATTTACAAATATATTAATATAAATTTTATGATTCTAGAAAAAAAATTGAGTCACAATTATGAAATAAATAATGGTTTGTTTACATTTTTTCTTTTCAGGTACATTAAGGTAAGGGTTTTTGTATAATTTATACTTTTGTATTGTTGCATTTTTATGATGTTACTGTGTTGAACTGTGTTGTTGCTGAAATGTTCTGTACAAATAAACTTGATTGATTTTCAGGTCACAAGATTGAAACTATTTCGTTTATTGCAGGACTTTGATCCTGTTGCTCATTCGCTCTTCGGTGAGCTGAACTGAACTGAACTGTCTTCGTGGTGAACACTAAGGTACGCTTTTAGAATATTAACCCTCTATGGCATGGCGTTGCCCTCACGCAACAAACCACATATCTGTACCTCACATTGCTCCTTTATTTTATTTTTTGGGGGGCATGATTTTTGACATATTTTTGTCCAAAAAAAAGTTTTTTTATGAATATAGTTTTTGTTTGATTTGTATTTCATTTCTCATAATCAGTGTAGAAAATCTTGGTGTTCTAGACCAATGTTACCCTGAGGCAACAAACCCAAATCTGGTTCCAGGAGGTGTCAGAGTCCGATTTTATGATTGACATGTAATTAGGGACCACCAAGCTCCCAAAGAATGCAGGAAAATATTTTTTCCCCTAAAAAATAAAAAGTCATGCCATAGAGGGTTAAAACAAATATGTAATGCCTGTTTTTATTTATTTTAGATTTTATTTAGCTTTTCTAGTTTATGTCAATTCATCAGAAACCAGTCTACAGCTTCATGTGATCATTTTTCATACCTGTGAAATCTTGTCTTTCAGAGATTTGTTTGTTTTTGAACATGAATATGATTTTTTTCTGTTTTAAAACTTTTTGTTGGTTTTTTCTCATCTAGCACATGACGCCTGTTTTTAGTATAACAGTATTTCTACTTCCTGGTTTTCTCCTCTAGAATCGGATCCTCCTGCTCCATTTTGTTGCATTTCCTATTTCCTGCTGTCTCCAGTTGTTCTGCTGATGAGTTTCTTTATTTCACTGTAAATAAGCAACATTCTGCCTCCTCCTGCATTTTGGATCCTGCAACATAAAAAGAAAATAACATTAAAACTGCAAAACACTGAAAGGTTTGTCTAAACTTCAGCTTTTAGTTTTTAGGTTGATTTTACAACCTCTGAATAACTTTTTGCATCAATTTCTTATGAATTAGTACAAAGATGTAAATATATATAATATTTTAAAAATTATTTATTTTTTATCAGTTTAACTTCCACACTTGAAATGGACCTCAGCTGCCCTCTGGAATGGGCCCTGATCGGCGGTGCTGTTGGACTGATTATTGGGGTTTTAATATCCATTGCCTTTGTCTTCATATACATCTATAAATGTAAGTTACAGTTACTGAGAATTTGCCTAATTTTTTTGCAGTAAACATGAATTATTTTTGCTTCCACTATATGGAAAACATTTCAAATTATTTTAATTTTAAACAGCATAAGATTTTCAAAGTAAAATGAAATGTTTCACTATGTAATGATGTTATTATTTTCTATGGCAGATAAGAAGTCGAGGCATCAAGATGTTGAGCAAGGATGGGATCAGAGAGAGTCGCTTCTTTCCACCAGGAACAACTTGAGCAGAGAAAATAAACAAGTTCCTGAATCTGAGACTGAAAATGAGACAACCAGTAAGTGAGCAGAGATGATGATAAATGAAAGTTATTAATGTGTTATTAAAGTATTTCCTTTACATGACAGGGATCGAGTTGAAGCAGTAATAATAATGATAGTAATAATAATAATCATCATCATCATCATCATCATCAAATAACTGTAGATATTCTCATAATCAAAGAGTCGAGGTTGGAAGTGTTTCCTTTTTTCAGCCAGAAGAAAAATATTGATATAATTCAATATAAATGGACCAAATAAAAGAGGAATGTTTTATTTCTGCTGTATTCATGTTTATGTCTTTTGTTTCCACAGAAAACAATGTTAGTCTGACCAAGAAAATACAAGAACAAGAAAAGAAAGAGAAAGATTTAGACTCCAGACTGAGAAATGAAAGAGTTAAACTCAAAGGAAACAAAATCAAACTGGAAATCTGAGATGAACAGTAAAATATTGAATACAGTGCTCCATGAAATCAATGACATTTTCAAGGTTGATTAGAAAACCTTTGTACCGATATAGAGAACATTTAATGCACAATGAAAGAATTTAGGTAAATAAAGAAAATCATTGTAAAACAGCAACTGAACATAAAGAAACGACTGGAGTTTAAAGATATTCTGATTATTAGAGTAAAGAACAGAAGAGACAATTTAATCACTAATGAAAAATATTGAAGTTACTCAGTAGAAATGTATTAAATTCAGAAGAAAGAAAAATCAGTTATAAAACTGATCACAGTCATAACATTTGATAGAGTCTAAATATAGATTTTATTTTACTATTTCATTCTCCTCCAGAGCAACATGTCTTCATTTACACTCAGTTTAAACATTTTGAACGTTTAATTATAAGATATTGTTTCCACTAATCTGAAGTTTGTTTGTTTTGTTTCCCACACAGACAAGAACGATGAACTGACCAAGAAAATACAAGAACAAGAAGAGAAAGAGAATCAGTTCAAGTCCAGACCTGGTGGATTGGAAGATGAACTGGAAAAGGAAAAAGGTAACTTCAGAGAAAAAGTTTAAATATTTAATGTTACAGATAAATTACTTACAAAAGACAGATCCTGCAATTGTATCATTTTGATGATGATTCTGCAGAAGAACTAAATTTGTTCTGCCTCATTTTTTAAAGTATTCAGAGAAGAAGGATTCAGACGAGACAAACCATAAAACATCTCTTCTTATGTTTTCAATAAATTTGGTGAATGCTAAATCTTCAGAAAACAGTGACTGCAGTATGTAGATATTATGATCATCATTCTTAGTGTCTTTTAAATTTTATGTCTTTATTTCCAACAACAGATGAGAACCACAAGCTGCAGAGGGATCAACTCCAACCCGACAACAAGCCGTTACATGACACACTGATTAAAGTCAAAGCTGAACTGGAGAACCAGAAGGATCAGCTGAACCAGAAACTCCAAGACGTTGAGATTAAGAGGAAGGAAAACAAAGAGGAAGTTCAGATGGTGGAGAAACAAATAACTGAGAAAGAAAACTATGATAACAAGGATCTGCTATTAGGGGAAAAAGGAAAACTGTTACAGTCCCAGTGGAAACTGGATAAGAAGAAGAAACATTATGAAAAACAGATACTGAATATAGAAAAGGCTTTGGAACCTATAGAGATACACATGATGAGAACAAAGAAAAAAAATAATGATGTTGAGAAAATAACAGAAGAAAATGTGTCTAAAACAGAACAAAGGACTAAAAAACAAATGTGAAATGATTGATCAGCAAGATTCACTGAAACTAAACTAGGTTATTATGGTACAACTTCTCTCTTTAGTGTTTCAGCAACATTTTGAATCTGTTCTCTGTCCCACTGACTGCTAAAAACAGGCTTTTCTGTTTATAATTTACAGCTTTATGATCTGATTCTAATGAAATGATAACAGCAACAACCAGAATATTTAAACAGGGATCCTAAACTAGTCAGGATGAAATGAACTGATGCTTCTTAAAAGGCAACATAGACAATAAAACTACTGCATGAAGAGTAAATCAATAATATTATTTTTGTTAAAAATATCAAATGTAAATAAAGGTTTTAACATCAAATGTATAATTATAAAACTCATATCACCATCTCAGGTTCTTTATCATGTCAGATGCATATTAAGCTGTTTGGTCATTTGGTTGCACAATTTAAAAAAGTTTTTTAACATTAAAAATAATTTTCAGTGTTTGTGGTGTCTTTCTTTTAAATACATGTCATAATTTGTGTGATTTAGTTTGATTTCCACAGAAATTTGGTGCCGGTATTTAATTAATGAAAAGAAAATAATGTTTTGAATGATAGAAGATATTGCTTGACTAAAATAGTTGGAAATTCAGAAAAACATTTTACATAATAAATTGATTAAAGAGGCAGAGGATGTACCACCAGTGACATGTTTTACTTATTTAAGGAATAATAAAGAAGTAAACTTTATCAAAAAATAACTTTTTATATAAAGTTTTAAACATGTTCATATAAATCTCCACTTTTCCAACTGTTAGTAAAAACAAACAAAATCAAATAACCAAATGCAACAAATCTTAAAAAGTAGCAACAACTTTCAAGACATTGAGAAACAAAGATATCAGGGAAAAATCTCTGAAAATGACTTTTTGCTCTCATAAAGTTTATTTTTCTTTAATGACACACACACACCCTATCAGATTCTAAAAGGAGACTCATTTTGTCATGAATACTAGTTTTGTATAATTTAGTAAACATTTGTACAGTATATGTACCATTTGTGTGTGGGGGGTGGGGGTGGGGGGGGGGTGGGGATGTCCGTGTGTGTTATTTACTCAAAATGAATGTTACTGTGCACAAATATATACACACGCACATATATATATATATACACTGCCTGGCCAAAGAAAAAGTCGCCACCAAAAAATGGTCACACTCTCTAATATTTTGTTGGACCGCCTTTAGCTTTGATTACAACCTGCATTCGCTGTGGCGTTGTTTCAATAAGCTTCTGCAGTGTCACAAGATTTATTTCCATCCAGTGTTGCATTAATCTTTCACCAAGATCTTGTATTGATGATGGGAGAGTCTGACCACTGCGCAAAGCCTTCTCCAGCACATCCCAAAGATTCTCAATGGGGTTAAGGTCTGGACTCTGTGGTGGCCAATCCATGTGTGAAAAAGATGTCTCATGCTCCCTGAACCACTCTTTCACAATGTGAGCCCCATGAATCCTGGCATTGTCATCTTGGAATATGCCCGTTCCATTTGGGAAGACAAAATCCATTGATGGAATAACCTGGTCATTCAGTATATTCAGGTAGTCAGCTGACCTCATTCTTTGGGCACACAATGTTGCTGAACCTAGACCTGACCAACTGCAGCATCCCCAGATCATAGCACTGCCCCCACAGGCTTGTACAGTAGGCACTAGGCATGATGGGTGCATCACTTCACCTGCCTCTCTTCTTACCCTGATGCGCCCATCATTCTGGAACAGGGTAAATCTGGACTCATCAGACCACATGACCCTCTTCCATTCCTCCAGAGTCCAATCTTTATGCTCCCTAGCAAACTGAAGCCTTTTTTTCTGGTTAGCCTTACTGATTAGAGGTTTTCTTACGGCTACACAGCTGTTCAATCCCAACCCCTTGAGTTCCCTTCGCATTGTGCGTGTGGAAATGCTTTTGCGTTCACAATTAAACATACTCCTGAGTTCTGCTGTTGTTTTTCTTCGATTTGATTTGACCAAACGTTTAAGTAATCGCCGATCACGATCATTCAGGATTGTTTTCCGACCACATTTCTTCCTGGAAGATGATGGTTCCCCACCATCCTTCCAGTTTTTAATGATGCATTGGACAGTTCTTAGCCCAGTTCTAGTAGTTTCTGCAATCTCCTTAGATGTTTCTCTGCTTGATGCATGCCAATGATTTGACCCTTCTTAAACAGACTAACGTCTTTTCCACGACCACAGGATGTGTCTTTTGCCATGGTTGTTTAAGAAATGAGGAGTTACTCATTGCATCAGCTGGGGTTAAATAACTTGTTGCCAGCTGAAAGATAATCGCCTATGCAGTACTTATCCAATAGGAGGCTTGTACCTATTTGCTTAGTTAAATCCAGGTGGCGACTTTATTTTTGGCCAGGAAGTATATATATATATATATATATATATATATATATATATACAGTATATACTATATATATACAATCATTCTATACAAATATGGTTTATAAATAAACATATGTATTAACATTTACAAATATATTAATATAAATTTTCTGATTCTAGAAAAAAAATTGAGTCACAATTATGAAATAAATAATGGTTTGTTTACATTTTTTCTTTTCAGGTGCATTAAGGTAAGGGTTTTTGTATAATTTATATCTTTGTATTGCTGCATTTTTATGATGTTACTGTGTTGAACTGTGTTGTTGCTGAAATGTTCTGTACAAATAAACTTGACTGATTTTCAGGTCACAAGATTGAAACTATTTCATTTATTGCAGGACTTTGATCCTGTTGCTCATTCGCTCTTCGGTGAGCTGAGCTGAACTGTCTTCGTGGTGAACACTAAGGTACGCTTTTAGAATATTAAAACAAATATGTAATGCCTATTTTTATTTATTTTAGATTTTATTTAGCTTTTCTAGTTTATGTCAATTCATCAGAAACCAGTCTACAGCTTCATGTGATCCTTTTTCATACCTGTGAAATCTTGTCTTTCAGAGATTTGTTTGTTTTTGAACATGAATATGATTTTTTTCTGTTTTAAAACTTTTTGTTGGTTTTTTCTCATCTAGCACATGACGCCTGTTTTTAGTATAACAGTATTTCTACTTCCTGGTTTTCTCCTCTAGAATCGGATCCTCCTGCTCCATTTTGTTGCATTTCCTATTTCCTGCTGTCTCCAGTTGTTCTGCTGATGAGTGTCTTTATTTCACTGTAAATAAGTAACATTCTGTCTCCTCCTGCATTTTGGATCCTGCAACATAAAAAGAAAATCACATTAAAACTGCAAAACACTGAAAGGTTTGTCTAAACTTCAGCTTTTTAGTTTTTAGGTTGATTTTACAACCTCTGAATAACTTTTTGCATCAATTTCTTATGAATTAGTACAAAGATGTAAATATATATAATATTTTAACTGTGGCTTATTATTTACTGTTTATCAGTTTAACTTCTACACTTGAAATGGACCTCAGCTGCCCTCTGAAATGGGCCCTGATCGGCGGTGCTGTTGGACTGATTATTGGGGTTTTAATATCCATTGCCTTTGTCTTCATATACATTTATAAATGTAAGTTACAGTTACTGAGAATTTGCCTAATTTTTTGCAGCAAACATGAATTATTTTTGCTTCCACTATATGGAAAACATTTCAAATTATTTTAATTTTAAACAGCATAAGATTTTTAAAGTAAAATGAAATGTTTCACTATGTAATGATGTTATTTTCTATGGCAGATAAGAAGTCGAGGCATCAAGATGTTGATCATGGATGTGATCAGAGAGAGTCGTTTCCTCCCACCATGAACAACTTGAGCAGAGAAAATAAACAAGTTCCTGAATCTGAGACTGAAAATGAGACAACCAGTAAGTGAGCAGAGATGATGATAAATGAAAGTTATTAATGTTATATTAAGCTATTCTCTTTACATGACAGGGATCAAGTAATGATAGTAATAATAATAATCATCATCATAAAGAAACTGCAGATATTCTCGTAATCAAGGAGTTGAAGTTGGAAGTGTTTCCTATTTTCAGCCAGAAGAAAAATATTGATATAATTCAATATAAATGGAGCAAATAAAAGAGGAATGTTTTATTTCTGCTGTATTCATGTTTATGTCTTTTGTTTCCAACACAGAAAACAATGTTAGCCTGACAGAGAAAATACAAGAACAAGAAAAGAAAGAGAAAGATTTAGACTCCAGACTGAGAAATGAAAGAGTTAAACTCAAATCAAACAAAATCAAACTGGAAATCTGAGATGAACAGTAAAATATTGAATACAGTGCTCCATGAAATCAATGACATTTTGAAGGTTGATTAGAAAACCTTTGTACCGATATAGAGGACATTTAATGCACAATGAAAGAATTTAGGTAAAAAATGAAAATCATTGTAAAACAGACTGAACATAAACAAACGACTGGAGTTTGAAGATATTCTGATTATCAGAGTAAAGAACAGAAGAGACAATTTAATCACTCAAAAGAAAAATATTGAAGTTACTCAGTAGAAATTTATTAAATTCAGAAGAAAGAAAAATCAGTTATGAAAGTGATAACAGTCATAACATTTGATAGAGTCTAAATATAGATTTTATTTTACTATTTCATTCTCCTCCAGAGCAACATGTCTTCATTTACACTCAGTTTAAACATTTTGAACGTTTAATTATAAGATATTGTTTCCACTAATCTGAAGTTTGTTTGTTTTGTTTCCCACACAGACAAGAACGATGAACTGACCAAGAAAATGAAAGAACAAGAGAAAGAGAATCAGTTCAAGTCCAGACTTGGTGGATTGGAAGAAGAACTGGAAAAGGAAAAAGGTAACTTCAGAGAAAAAGTTTAAATATTTAATGTTACAGATAAATTACTTACAAAAGACAGATCCTGCGATTGTAACATTTTGTTGATGATTCATCAGAAGGACTAAATTTGTTCTGTTCATTTTTTAAAGTATTCAGAGAAGAATTCAGAGACAAAATAAGCCATAAAACATCTCCTCTTATGTTTTGAAAAATTAGGTGAATGCTAAATCTTCAGTATACACTGACTGCAGTATGTAGATATTATGATCATCAATGTCTTTTAAATTTTATATCTTTATTTCCAACAACAGATGAGAACCAGAAGCTGCAGAACAAAGTCAAAGTCAACAAGCCGTTACATGACACACTGATTAAAGTCAAAACTGAACTGGAGAACCAGAAGGATCAGCTGAACCAGAAACTCCAAGACGTTGAGATTAAGAGGAAGGAAAACAAAGAGGAAGTTCAGATGGTGGAGAAAAAAATAACTGAGAAAGAAAACTATGATAACAAGGATCTGCTATTAGGGGAAAAAGAAAAGCTGTTACAGTCCCAGTGGAAACTGGATAAGAAGAAGAAACATTATGAAAGACAGTTACTGAACATAGAGAAGGTGATGGAACCTATAGAGATACACATGATGAGAACAAAGAAAAAAATGAGGATATTTAGAAAATAACAGAAGAAAATGTGTCTAAAACAGAACAAAGGACTAAAAAACAAATGTGAAATGATTGATCAGCAAGATTCACTGAAACTAAACTAGGTTATTTTGGTACAACTTCTCTCTTTAGTGTTTCAGCAACATTTTGAATCTGTTCTCTGTCCCACTGACTGCTAAAAACAAGCTTTTCTGTTTATAATTTACAGCTTTATGATCTGATTCTAATGAAATGATAACAGCAACAACCAGAATAGTTAAACAGGGATCCTAAACTAGTCAGGATGAAATGAACTGATGCTTCTTAAAAGGCAACATAGACAATAAAACTACTGCATGAAGAGTAAATCAATAATATTAGTTCTGTTAAAAATATCAAATGTAAATAAAGGTTTTAACATCAAATGTATAATTATAAAACTCATATCACCATCTCAGGTTCTTTATCATGTCAGATGCATATTAAGCTGGTTGGTCATTTGTTTGCACAATTTAAAAAAGTTTTTTAACATTTAAAATAATTTTCAGTGTTAGTGGTGTCTTTCTTTTGAATACATGTCATATTTTGTGTGATTTTGTTTGATTTCCACAGAAATTTGGTGCTTGTATTTAATTAAGAAAATAATGTTTTGAATGATAGAAGATATTGCTTGACTAAAATAGTTGGAAATTCAGAAAAACATTTTACATAATAAATTGATTAAAGAGGCAGAGGATGTACCACCAGTGACATGTTTTACTTATTTAAGGAATAATAAAGAAGTAAACTTTATCAAAAAATAACTTTTTATATAAAGTTTTAAACATGTTCATATAAATCTCCACTTTTCCAACTGTTAGTAAAAACAAACAAAATCAAATAACCAAATGCAACAAATCTTAAAAAGTAGCAACAACTTTCAAGACATTGAGAAACAAAGATATCAGGGAAAAATCTCTGAAAATGACTTTTTGCTCTCATAAAGTTTATTTTTCTTTAATGACACACACACACCCTATCAGATTGTAAAAGGAGACTCATTTTGTCATGAATACTAGTTTTGTATAATTTAGTAAACATTTGTACAGTATATGTACCATTTGTGTGTGGGGGGTGGGGGTGGGGGGCGATGTCCGTGTGTGTTATATACTCAAAATGAATGTTACTGTGCACAAATATACACACATGCACATATATATATATAATTCCCTTCTCACCCACCGCGGGTGGTTCTTATCCTCTGAGCTCGGGTCCTCTACCAGAGGCCTGGGAGCTTGAGGGTTCTGCGCAGTATCTTGGCTGTGCCAAGGACTGCACATTTCTGGACTGAGATGTCTGATGTTGTTCCTGGGATCTGTTGTAGCCATTGGTCCAGTTTGGGGGTGACTGCCCCGAGGGCCCCGATGACCACAGGCATCACTGTGGTCTTCACCTTCCAGGCCCTCTCCAGTTCCTCCCTGAGGCCCTGGTATTTCTCTAGTTTCTCGTGCTCCTTTTTCCTGATGTTGCAGTCGCTTGGTATTGCTACATCTACCACAACGGCTTTCCTCTGTTGTTTATCCACTACGACAATGTCTGGTTGGTTCGCCATTACCATTTTGTCTGTCTGGATCTGGAAGTCCCACAGGATCTTAGCTCTGGCGTTCTCCGCCACCTTTGGGGGTGTTTCCCACTTTGATCTCGGGGTTTCCAGTCCATATTCTGCACAGATGTTTCTGTACACTATGCCTGCAACTTGGTTATGTCGTTCCATGTACGCTTTCCCTGCCAGTATCTTGCACCCTGCTGTTATGTGCTGGACTGTCTCAGGGGTCTGATCTGATCTGGGCCTCTATTGCTCTGGTGTTTAAGGCCTGTTCCTGGGCGGCCAGGATGAGGGCCTCTGTGCTGTCCTTGAGTCCAGCTTTTTCCAGCCATTGGTAGGATTTACTGATATCAGCCACTTGGGTTATTTGCTGGTGGTACATCCCATGTAGGGGCTTGTCCTCCCATGATGGTATCTCTGGCACCTCAACCTCCGTTCCCTGTTGTCTGAGACATTCACTGAGCACATTGTCTGTTGAGGCTTTGTCCCTGATGTATTTATGGATCTTAGTTGTTTCGTCCTGGACTGTGGTTCTCACACTCACTAGTCCTCTGCCTCCTTCCTTGAGGCTCGTATATAGTCTCAGGGTGCTGGATTTGGGATGGAATCCTCCATGCATTGTTAGTAGTTTTCTAGTCTTAATATCAGTGGCTTTTATCTCCTCCTTTGGCCAGCTAATTATTCCAGCAGGGTATCTGATTACTGGCAGGGCATAGCTGTTTATCGCACGGATTTTGTTCTTGCCATTGAGCTGGCTTCTCAGGACTTGCCTTATTCGTTGGAGGTATTTAGCTGTGGCTCTTTTCCTTGTGACCTCATCGAGGTTGCCATTTGCTTGTGGTATACCTAGGTACTTGTAACTGTCCTCTATGTCTGCTATTGTTCCTTCTGGGAGTGAGACCCCTTCTGTGCGGATGACCTTCCCCCTCTTTGTGACCAGCCGACCGCACTTCTCTAGTCCGAATGACATCCCAATGTCCGTGCTGTAGATCCTGGTGGTGTGGATCAGTGAGTCGATGTCTCGCTCACTCTTGGCATACAGAGAAGGTGACTGATGTTGGCCCCATTTTTGAGTTGGTATCCGTAGCCAGTCTTGTTGATAATTTGGCTGAGGGGGTTCAGGCCTATGCAGAACAGTAGTGGGGGCAGAGCATCTCCTTGGTATATGCCACATTTGATGGACACTTGTGCAAGTGGTTTGCAGTTGGCTTCAAGGGTGGTTTTCCACAGCCTCATCGAGTTTGCAATGAAGGCTCTCAGAGTCCTGTTGATGTTATACATCTCTAAGCATTCAATGATCCAAGTATGCGGCATTGAATCATAGGCTTTCTTGTAATCAATCCAAGCCATGCACAGGTTGGTGTGTCAGGTTTTGCAGTCTCGGGCAACTGTGCGGTCTACGATGAGTTGGTGTTTGGCTCCTCTGCTATTTACACCGATACCTTTCTGTGCCGTGCTCATGTGTTTATCCATGGGTGGGACTGGACCCTTTGATGGATCCTTCTGGACCATTCAGGGTGAGTCCCACTTTGTAGCGACCTGCCAGTCGCTCATGGAGGGCAGTGAGTTACCAAGGCTTGCTCAGGGAGGTTATTATGGTCCTCTCGTAGTTGTGGCACCTGCCTGTACTTTAGCCTCTAACCGTCTTTTCCATGGTGGGTATTGGGTCTCATGGCTGCTCTTATCTGATCAGCTCATTGGTATCTCAATGAGGCTTTAACCTCAGTAACCTCTCTGATCCAACAGATCCACATTTTCATCTCTCGCCCATTTCCGTAGCCCATTTGTCATCTGGTTCCCCAACACCTGACACCTGACGTCTGAGCCGGCATACCTCATGGTATGAGGTTGGCAGTAGCTTGAAGGGTCTTGCCTAAGGACCCCAGACTGGATTCGAACCCCCGCCCTCTCAGTGATATACTGATGCCTTATCTATTGAGCTATCCAGTCAGCTTATATACATATATATATATATATATATATATATATATATATATATATACAGTATATACTATATATATACAATCATTCTATACAAATATGGTTTATAAAGCATATGTATACAAATATATTAATATAAATTTTAAGATTCTAGAAAAAAAATTGAGTCACAATTATGAAATAAATAATGGTTTGTTTACATTTTTTCTTTTCAGGTGCATTAAGGTAAGGGTTTTTGTATAATTTATATCTTTGTATTGTTGCATTTTTATGATGTTACTGTGTTGAACTGTGTTGTTGCTGAAATGTTCTGTACAAATAAACTTG
The DNA here is from genome assembly GCF_003331165.1 of Xiphophorus hellerii. Lineage (NCBI taxonomy): Eukaryota > Metazoa > Chordata > Actinopteri > Cyprinodontiformes > Poeciliidae > Xiphophorus > Xiphophorus hellerii. The sequence continues at coordinate 26,454,398 of NC_045685.1, forward strand.
ACTGATTTTCAGGTCACAAGACTGAAACTATTTCATTTATTGCAGGACTTTGATCCTGTTGCTCATTCGCTCTTCGGTGAGCTGAACTGAACTGAACTTTCTTCGTGGTGAACACTAAGGTACGCTTTTAGAATATTAAAACAAATATGTAATGCCTATTTTTATTTATTTTAGATTTTATTTAGCTTTTCTAGTTTATGTCAATTCATCAGAAACCAGTCTACAGCTTCATGTGATCCTTTTTCATACCTGTGAAATCTTGTCTTTCAGAGATTTGTTTGTTTTTGAACATGAATATGATTTTTTTCTGTTTTAAAACTTTTTGTTGGTTTTTTCTCATCTAGCACATGACGCCTGTTTTTAGTATAACAGTATTTCTACTTCCTGGTTTTCTCCTCTAGAATCGGATCCTCCTGCTCCATTTTGTTGCATTTCCTATTTCCTGCTGTCTCCAGTTGTTCTGCTGATGAGTGTCTTTATTTCACTGTAAATAAGCAACATTCTGCCTCCTCCTGCATTTTGGATCCTGCAACATAAAAAGAAAATCACATTAAAACTGCAAAACACTGAAAGGTTTGTCTAAACTTCAGCTTTTTAGTTTTTAGGTTGATTTTACAACCTCTGAATAACTTTTTGCATCAATTTCTTATGAATTAGTACAAAGATGTAAATATATATAATATTTTAACTGTGGCTTATTATTTACTGTTTATCAGTTTAACTTCTACACTTGAAATGGACCTCAGCCCTCTGGAATGGGCCCTGATCGGCGGTGCTGTTGGACTGATTATTGGGGGTTTAATATCCATTGCCTTTGTCTTCATATACATCTATAAATGTAAGTTACAGTTACTGAGAATTTGCCTAATTTTTTGCAGTAAACATGAATTATTTTTGCTTCCACTATATGTAAAATATTTCAAATTATTTTAATTTTAAATAGCATAAGATTTCCAAAGTAAAATGAAATGTTTCACTATGTAATGATGTTATTATTTTCCATGGCAGGTAAGAAGTCGAGGCATCAAGATGTTGAGCAAGGATGTGATGAAGAGGAGTCGTTTCTTCCCACCAGGAACAACTTGAGCAGAGAAAATAAACAAGTTCCTGAATCTGAGACTGAAAATGAGACAACCAGTAAGTGAGCAGAGATGATGATAAATGAAAGTTATTAATGTGTTATTAAAGTATTTCCTTTACATGACAGGGATCGAGTCGAAGCAGAAAGATGCAGGGGGAACATGGGATGAGAAAGAGTCGCTTCTTTCCACCCTGAATAAAGTGAAAACTGAACTGGAGAACCAGAAACATCAACTAGCAGAACAACTCAGAGAAGCTGAGTCTGAAATGAAGATAAACAAAGAAGAACTTCAATCAGTGGAAACCAAAATAACAGACAGACAAAGCCATGATGACACAGAGTCTTTGTTAAAGGAAAAAGAAAAACTGCTACAGACCCAGTGGAAATTAGATGAGAAAAAGAAAACCATTGAAAGACAAACACTGAACATAGAGAAAGCTCTGGAACCTGTAGAGAACATAAATTAGTGTCCTTAGATTTTACACAGTAACCAACTCAACTAATTAAGTTGAGTAAAAACACAACTTAGTTTTACACATTAGAGAACCAGCAGGTGATAGGGAATTTATACTTTTTACCATTTATTTATTGACATATCTGCTGTTTTTATACTTCTGCAAAATGTGATTTCCTGTTAAAGACGTTTCCAGACAATGTGCCGATGCTTTCAGCTGTCTACAAGGACAGGTGACATCCTGTGTAAATGTCAAACGCAGCTTTTTTAAGTTACCATATATGGAATGCATTTTCCTGTACTTGTTTTTGGTGTTGAATTATCATTATGACGACATGCCTATGCTTAGAAGTGAATAAATATTGAAGGGTTGCAAGACCCTGTTGGAGTTAGCTCGTCTGCAGAAAAACAAGTTTTTGTGTCCTTGTGATTCTTTCAGAGTTTATTTAAAGAATAAACCTAACAGCAGATGTTTAGTAGCTGAAAAGTAAAGTCTTAGCCTTCAGGAGATCCTGCTGACTATTCCACAGATGGGACCCATAAGAGAAGAAAAAGCCTCACTGTTTGTTGTGACTCTTGGAAATGATGACAGATCGGTGCTGAAGGACTGCAGGTGTTAAAAGCAGCTCTGTACTGTAAGACCACAGGGCCCATTTCAAAAGCATTTATTCTGAAACATGTCAGTAATTAAAGCTTAAAATTACTACATGTGTACATTTAAGAAAATGCATTAGATTAATAAAACTATGTGTTTATGTGTAATGTTGCTTTTACATATAAGTGCACAAATATGTCTGACGAGATGTAAGAAATGTTAGAAAACATGATTGTATTAGAAGTTTTGTGGGGAAAAAGGTAATTCTATTCTCATTTCTATGTTTTTTAAATGAAACATTTAGAGATTGGTAGATTTAATCTCCACAATCATGGCTGAACTCAAAACGTTTCTTTAAAACGTGTCATAAACTCTAAATCCTGAGACATTCTGGCCTTTCATTCATCTTGTCTCTGATTTGAGGAAATTGTATTTTGTTACAGAGGACTGTGTCCAACTTAACAAAACTCCAAGTCTCAGAGCAGAAAGCTGATAACTGTGGTTCTTATGTTAAATCAGTCTTTTATGTCCAAAATGTGCTGCATTCTAATTCACAAACTTGTGTTAAAAAGATCTTTGAATTATTACCAAAATAAAATCAACAAAACTGTGGTTATTGACTCTTTTCTTCCTTTAACATCCTCAGATCTTTATCTTTGGAAATTCATCTCTATGTTGCAACAACTGGAGTCAGAAGTTTACATACACTCATCCTGGGACAGAACGTCATTTTGCTCCTGGGCGTCACATTAATTTATTCAAACTATTGTTTCCAGGTTAAAATGATGAATCTGAATTCATTGCAGATGAAAAGTAATGATGAGTTTTATACTTATTTTAATGGTTTTATACTGTATGTAGACAAATCTCAACAAATTTGAATATTTAGAAAAAGATTACTATTTTCTGTCAGTCATTTCAGAAACATAAATTCATATGTGCTTCTGTAAAGGTTTTGTTAAAAGTCTTTTACCAAACAGAAAACCTTTTGAGTTTCTGATAAATCACTGTGAAAGTTACAACCAACAAAACTGAACACACCTTATTTTATTACATATAAAAGGAACTGAGCTGTTCATGGACTTTGACCCAGAATCTCATGTTCCTGTTACTTTGAACCTGTTTTACCATAAATGAGTCTCTGCAGAGCGGGTACGTACTGAAACCTTCTAATCCTTCTATCGCTCCATTTTTCACTTTAAGTTATTAATCTAGTCTGAAATATTTTCTAATTGTTCATATTACTGAAAGTCATTTTTAGTCAAATTGATTGTTAGATTATGAGTTTATTTTGATTAATAAAAACTCTTGAAATTGTACATTTCAAATTTCATTAACAAATATTTAACTTTTTAACATATTTAAATGTAAAAGATTTTAAAATTATGTCTGTAAATTTCAACGTTTGTCTTTGAATTTTATTGCTGATTTCATGGTTCAGGTTCTTTTTACGATTGTTGGTTGTTTAACTGAACCTGCTGCAGGTTTGTCTTAATCAAAATGTTGGTGCATGTAAATGAAACTGCATGTTAAATTTTATCTCCTGTATTAAACTACACTTTATTGCTTTTTTAACCCGAGTATGATTTTTTTGTTGGTGGTTTTACATCATTTTCTAATGTTTTAACGTTTCATTGTAACTTCAGGAAGCATTTTATATTTCTGTATTTGAAAAACTTAAAGATTTTGGTTTTTGTGTTCTTTTGAGTTCTTTACCGTTAATAAATATTTATTTAATATCTTCCTTTAAAGTTTGCATGTTCCTCTATGTCTTAATTTGAAGCGTTGTTTTCTTATTCTCTGTTCAAAAACATCAATATTGACATTTTCAATAATTATTTTAAAAATATTTATTTGGAAATAAAAAGCTAGTTATTTTTGAAATTCATCATGACAAAATAAACTAAAGGCTGAAGACCACAAGCAATATATAAAACAATATTTATTTACATAGTTGCCATGTCATTTTTGATAGAAATCCTTTAACACTAAATTAATTTAAAACCATACTCTGTGGTTTAATATTACATTTACAGGTCGGTTCATAAGCAAAAGATGTTAACTATGAATCATCTCTCCATTATTGCTGTGATTGGCTTCCTGCTCCTCATGTTCACCTGCAAAGGTAATCTTTACACAAATATACTGGAATCTGTTTAAATTTAGTTTGACTGTGACTGTGATATTTATCAGTGTTTCCTCTATGACTCCAGGATTAAAAATGTTTGCTTTAGTCACCACAGGTTGGGAAAAGTCAAGACGGTTAGTTAACAAAGACATTTTTTCTTTTAGGGGTGAAGATTCAACACAATCTATGTTGCAGTTAGTCAAAAAAATGTGCATGAAATCAGGTACTATTGCACAACTGACAGTTTGATTCATCCATCTGTCTTGAAATAATTTGACAAATTAGAGATTAGTTCAGTGTTATAATCTTAATCTTTCAAAACAAAATGAGCTAAAACCAGCCAGTGTTCTCTTAATCCTCACAGCTTCTAAAACCTGTTAAAGTTGTAGAAGCTCAGAATGCAGTAAAACAGAAACTGATGTTAAATCTGGATGGAATAGATAGAAAATAGTTTAATATCAATGTGTGTGTCATCACACACTTTCTGGCTGAATAAGTGCTAATAACCACAAATAATAAAGGTGGTTTTTACTATGCTAATGATACTTTAATGGGAATAACTACAACCACTAGAGGGCAGCAAAGTGCCTCCAAAAAAGCATGTAAATCAACACAAGGCGATTTTTGTTATGTTGGTTTTAAGAAAAATTGCAGGTAGATTTGAAATTTCTCATCTTTTGTCATTTTCAGGTGAGTCACAGCAGACAGGTTCATCCCAGTCAGTTACAGTGATGGTCGGTGAGGTCGTGGTTCTGCCGTGTTTCCTGAAACCTCCTAAAGATGCGTCTAAGATGACCGTGGAGTGGGGCAGACCCGACCTGAAACCCAGATTTGTGTTTGTGAGTCTTGAAGGTCAAGAATATACAGCCGACCAAAACGAAGCCTACAGGGGAAGATCGTCAATGTTTCCCGAAAATCTGAAAAATGGAGACGTTTCACTGAAACTCTCTGATGTCAGAATATCTGACAATGGAAGATACAGATGCTACTTACCGAAAGAGAAGAAGGAATATTTTGTTGAGCTTGTTGTTGGTAAGTAAAGAAAATAACTTAAAACATACAGTAAAACGCATATCTTCATGTTAATGTTTACTAAGGAATATTTGCAAAGACATTTTAACTCAAAACTACATCAGTTATCAAAGGTTTTACATCATGTTCCGAAATCAGCAAGTTGAAATAGTTTTTATAGACAAGATTGTTTAATTATCTGATTTTGAATAAAACTCACTGAAAATGTGTCACTATGAACTTAAAATAAAAACAATTTAACATTTTAACTCAGACTGTCTATTATAATCTGTAATGTTTGGAATATTTTGAAAGATCTATGCTGAGTGCAGCTGTAAGGTTATCATTACCAAGTTTATTTATAATTGTTGATTCAAGACATAAAAATGATTGAAAAGTATTTTAACATAATTAAAACATTTAGAAGTTTAAAACAGCTGGACTGTTACATTTGAAAGCAACATAGGATGAAATAATTGAGTAAATTTTACTTTAAATAAAAAATTCCCTTCAAATTAACTTTCTGTTCATCACTTACTGACTGTTCATAAATACTCCACAAAACTCACTTAGAAAAGAAAAACATGAAGTTTATTCTGCCTCTTCAGTTCAGTTGCAGCTTCAATGTAACATTTAGCTGATTTTCACAGATCGACTGTTAAACGATGTGATTCTTTTTCTGTCCTCTGATCATCAGGTTCTGTTTCCTCACCTGGTGTCAGTTTATCTGGACTGGATGTCAGCAGCAGTGGAGTGAAGCTGGACTGCAGCGCTGCAGGCTGGTATCCAGAACCTGAGCTGTTCTGGCTGGACGGAGACGGAAACATCATGTCTGCTGGACCTGCAGAGAAAAGCCCAGATCCTGATGGTGTTTACACTGTTAGCAGCAGAGTGACTGTAGAGAAGAGAAACTACAACAACTTTACCTGCAGAGTCCAACAGAGAGACATCAACCAGAGCAGAGAGACACACATTCATGTTCCAGGTAGGAAACTAAAACATTTTGATCAGTAAACAGCTCAGATATTGTTTTTATATGAAACTCTTCATGACTCTGTTTCAGATGGTTTCTTCATTTCTCAGCCTGACTGTAATATTTTTAATATTTTTGCTGGGATTTTGGGCATCATAGTTGTTATTGGAGCTGCTGCGTTTATATGGAAATGGAGGCAAACTGAAACCTGTGAGTTAATTATTAATGTGTTTTATTGTTCAATGAGATGCCATATTTAACCATATATTCAGGTTTTTAAACAGACCCAGAATAAATAAATTAATTTCTCTGAAGTACATATTTTGCTAATCAGAAACTCAACAGATGGAAAAACTTAATCTTATGGATTTTTTCTTGTTTCTGCAGCAAAGAAGAAACTAAAAGTTAAAGCGAATGAGGAGGAAAAGCAGCTCATGATTAAAGAAAAAGAGAAATTATCTGAGAAGAAATCAAAGCTTGAGGAGGAGTTAAAATATAGAAATGAGGATCAGAGAATTATTGATCAGCTGATTGGAGCATTAATGGAGACGTCAGAGGAACTGAAGAATCAGAGAAAACAACTCAGTGATCAAAGAGAGAAAACAGAGAAAATGATTGAAGAGGATGAGAAGAAATTTAACACAGTTATTGATGAAGAAAGAAACCAGACGGGGAACTTGGTAGAGAAAAAAGCACAAGGATATTTAAAACTGAAGTTAATCATAACAGAGAGTTTAGAGAAAATGGACAAGACAAAGAAAGATCATCAACATGTGGAACTGATGGCACAGAAACTAGTAGAGAAAACATGTAAAGAGGTTAACAGGCTGAAGGAGAGGAAACAGGAAATAGAGAAAAATGTAGAGGAAATTAAAAAACAACTTGATGAAATGAAAACATGAATGTTATTTCACCACTGAGACAGAAACAGATTCAGTTCATTTTTTACATGATGTCAGAAAATATGTCAAGTTTCATCTCAGCAGATTTGCTGATTTTTCATTAAAGTATTTTTATCAGTATAAAATATAAGATAAAGACATTTTCTCAGATACAAAGTTTTCTTTTCATGAAGTTTAGAAACTTTAGGAATTAAACTAGAACATATTATAAAAAAAGTCAAAGCTTGAAATGTTTTTTTATTTTTCTTTTATCTTCTAAACTTCTCTGGGTTCAGTTTCAGGACAAAGTGAGAAATGATCTAATTTATTTATATCAGAAGATAAATTCAGTTTAATGACCTCTGATGTTTCCGTCTGTGTTGACCAGTAAAGTTTTCTACTGTAGAAGAAACTACAAAACATTAATTAATGTGCAAGATGTAAAAATAATAGCTACCATTTGCTTTTTTTGCCAATATGAATTCTGTTTTTTACAAGCTTTTTTGTATTTCTTTACCTGTTTTTTTTTTATTTCTATTATCTTCCATGTATTTACCAATGTTTTTTTAAAGTGTGCCATTTTCTTTAAATACTGATAGAGTCCATCAGGAACATGATGCTCAATTTAACCAAAATAAAAGGCTCAAAAGTTATCATACAGTTGATCTTATTTAAAACAAACTACAACAATAAATAACTGCAAAAACTTGTGAAAGAACAAAACAGTTCATTTAAAATCTCTTAATATTGTCACATATAACCTGATATTCATAACTCTGATCATCATGATGAAATTATGTTAAAATTTAAAATAGTTGTTATATTCTCACAGTTTTCTGTTATAGTGAATAATATATAAACTCAACAATATGAAATACAAGAAATCATGACAAGAAATGAATGCGCAGCTGTTTTTATTTGATTCACACCTTTAAAGGTCAAAGATTAAAGAATTTATTTAATATGCACTATGAGTTAAAGACAACCTGGTCAAGTTATGGAAAATATAATACATCATATCTAAAATAAAAAACTTTATTGAGAATAAACGTTTTAATTATTTAAATCCATCTTGATTCTAAAAGAAATGGATTTGCCAATAAAAGAGAAAAACTATTTAAGTTTATTAACATTTTTATGCTTCCTGACGCGTTTTGATCATATTTTGCATCTCAGAAGTTCAAGCTGTTGGTTTACTTCCTGTCAGTGATGCGTTTCCTCCTCTGACAGACATGGACTGACGCCGACTGTGGTTCTGCTTCTGATGGGAAACAAAACAATCAGTCAAGATTTAGTTTGAATCTCAATTTAGAGATTTCTCTTTGTGGAGAATTTATGTTACTGACTGAAGTTTCATGTTGATTTATTTTGCTTCTATGCAGTTTTTAAGTAAATAATATTCTGGAGGTGAACCTGATGCAGAAGCTGCACCTCATCTCTCTGCTGCAGCAGCTGAGTGTATTTTTGATCATAACTTGCACTGATGTACAAAATAAACACAGCAGGTCGTTTTGCTGATGCCTGTGGTTTTAGTTTGAGGTTTTAAATCGAGAAGTTAAAAATTCTCCCCTTCGCTTCACAGATATCTGAAGATAGTTTAGTAAACTGCTTTTAAAATTAAACGCTGAGACCAAATTACCACAACCTGCACTAAATGTTTAAAGTTGTTAATTTATAGGGTTTAAAACTTACTGAATTATTTTTTAGTTCATAGTTTGAATACATCAAGTTATTGAATGAAATTATGCAGAAGAAAAACAAAAACACAAACTGTTGTAGAGGTCAGCATAACATGCTGATCAGACATGCTGTCAATAAATAACTAACCTGGATATAAATGATTTTATCACCTTTTCTCAGCTTGTAGAGAATCACTCCAGTCACCAGAGACAACAAGACAAATAACACGACTCTGACAGCCGACTGCAGACTGAAGGTTTTGTTCTGCTCACACTGAGCAGGAGGAGTTTCTTCAGTTGGTCCTGAAAGTATATTTTAGATATTAAAATATAAATATGACATCAACATAACAGGAAGTAAAACTTAAGACAAACTGACTAAAAGGAATGACTAACCTGTTACAGCAGGACTCTCTTCACTCAGTGCTGAATCTTCCAGCTCAGTTATGAGCCTTTAAAACGTGACACCAACCTGTGAGTGCTCTGTGAACAGCCAGCCGGCTGTCAGGAGATTCTCCGGCTCCAGAGATGCTGCAGCTGTAGTTCCCTTCATCGGCCTTGGAGACGTTTCTGATGGTCATGTTGCTGCTGTAGCAGGTCATGAGATGGAGACCATCTTTATAGAAATCTCTGATGTGATGCAGCTCAGTTTTCTGGTGGATACATCCAAGTGTCACTTCTGATCCTTCTGCTACTGGTTGGACTGGAACCTCCAGGATCACCAGACCAGCTGAAAAATAAATATGGAGATAATTTATTTAGAAAAAAATATAAAACATCAGGAGGGCGTTCTTCTGTTCTTTAACAATTTGACAATGACACACATGCACCCACTAAACAATATTTCTACTCATATGCTCCCAGTCCAACACACACACACACACGCACGCACACGCACACACGCACACACACACACACACGCACACACCAATGCACCCCTACAAGTCATACAAACTAAAGTCAATTACACATCAGCAAAATACTATTTTGATGCTGAATGCAGTTTTGATTAATAAAGTCAATCAAACGTCTTTGAAGCAAATCAGCTCTGGTGCAAATTATTTATTTGGTATCCCAAAAAAAGACACACACATTATATATATATATATATATATATATATATATATATATATATATATATATATATATATATATACTGTATATGTGTGTGTGGAAAAATTAAGAGGTCACTTAAATAATCAGTTTCTCTGATTTTACTCTTTATAGGTTTATGTCTGAGTAAAATGAAAATTGTTCATTCACTCTATGAACTACTGACATGTCTTTGAAATTCCAAACAAAGATTTTTTTATTTTTTGTAGAAAATGAGAAATGGTCAAAATAATGAAGATGCAGTGATATCAGACCTCAAATAATGCAAAGAAAACAAGTTTATATTCATTTAGAAACAACAATACTAATGTTTTAACTCCGGAAGAGTTCAGAAATCAATATTTGGTGGAATAATCATATACCTACATATTTCTTTTCTTCATACTAAATATTCTTCAGTCTAGCTAATTATAGCATCTTGGCAAGACAAAACCATGATTTATTTTTATAAGATGAATTGAAGGAAATCTGGTTTTATTGTCTGTTTTTAAATCCAAAACAAAATGTACAGTACATTCAAAGGTAAAAATATAAAAGAGTATTTTGAAGTAACTCTACTCTCTATATAAATTTCCAGTTATTAGGTTAGTATGAATAGATTTCATGTTCTTTTCTAATCTGAACCCTTTTCTGGATTATTGACCTGTAATAGAGACGCTGAGGGTCCGGCTCGTCTCCCCCAGGTCGTTTTCACACCAGTACTCTCCACTGTGTTTTTCCAAGGCCGGTTTGATGGTGCAGGATGGAGCTGGGGAGCTGCAGGGGTCTGAAGAGTTTGTTGGTCTGGATTTGTGAAACTCCCTCATTACTCTCCAGACATTTGCATCTTCCATCAGTTCACACTGGACAGTAATGGACTCATACTCAAAGAACTGAAGTCTCCTTGGAAAAATATCCGGGAAAGATCCATCTGAGTGGAAAACAATGGGAAAAACATGTGGTACAGAAAAAATAAGAGCCATGGTAAACACTAACTCATATAAAACAGTTGAATTGATCAAATTATTTGAAATGTTCTTTTTTCAATAAGTTAAACTAAACGCAGCTTAAATGTCACTTTTGTAAAAACCTGTTTGTGATGCTCAGCAACTCACCAGCTGTTTCAGCTGCTTCAGTTTGTTCAGTCAGCAGAACAAACATGTTCATCACTGAAAACACATTAAAATGAGATGAATATCTGATATGAACTGAGACAGAAGCTGCTTATTTAATGTTATACTTACAGAAGCAGACAGATGTAACCTCCATGACGCTCAGCGTTACTGGAGTTCTTCACACCGACTCATAATGATCACGTCGGCCAGCACTTCCTCTTCCTGTCTGGTTTATTTCAGGGCTTATTAAAACTGCAGGCTGAATTTGTATTTCTAGAAATAACAGAGCAGCCCACTGACTCTGTGCTGCACCTTTTAAAACACTTACAGCTCTGCACACCGTCAGTAAAATGCAGCAGAAATCAGCTGTTGCTCCACAGACGTTTGCATGAAATGACTGACTGTCTTCCTCTCTGCAGCCAGTTTCAGTCAGACTCTGCTCTGCTTGGTGAACAGCTAATGCACGACCAAGCAAAAATACTCTCTTTTCTTATATAAAATAAAAAGAAAATCAATACTATTGATCACCGTTCACACTTGTCTGAGGTTTTATGAATACATTTCTAGTAAAAGATATAAATATAAAATATGTGGAGAACAGCAGCAGATGCAGGAAGTGGAACCAGCCATGATGGAGGTAAAGGCCTGCAGCAGGGGGAGACCAGAGTCTCATACTCAGTCTCTGGAGTAAATACCAAGAGCTTCAAAAACCATGGCAACATGCATCACATTTAGTCTGTGACATCATTAAAATGACCAATTAACACATAAAATATGGAGTCAAATTTTATTATAATCCTGTTTCTTTAGAGATTTGCACATTTTAGATGATATTTTAAAGAGATGTATTTTTTCTTCAGTTGGAGGAGTCTACCAACATACCCAGCATCAGATCAGATGATGTACAGTTTGGCCTGCCTCAGCCTAGGGGGCGCTGTAGAGCAGTTTGGTCCATTTTGATTCCATTAAAAACTTTTAACTTCATGCTGTGTGAAGTTTGGCAGAGAGGAAAATACTCAGGAAGAAGAATAAAATATATCAATAGATCAATAGAAAAGCAACAGAGACATGAAAGAATCACATGTCCAGTCTGCATCACAAATTATTTACTTTAATCTGAATTTAAGTCTGTTAGTGTAAAATAACATGAAACTTGCTTTCTGTTCTGCAGACTTACGATACAAATATTAAAGAAATGTATAAAACAGACAGATATTGACCACAGGTGTCGTGTTTTTGACTGCAAAGTATTTTGCTCAGATCACCAAGTGGCTGCCAGCGGTGCTGACCTTTGACCTTCAAAGCTTCAAACGGCGACAGATTAATTTTCTAAATGAAAACAATATAAATTAAAGAGGACATCAGATGTGGACAAACTTTATTCTGGAGTTCATTGACCTATCACTTCCTGACCCAACTGCTCCAGTGTTACTGCACCACGCCTCATTTTACAGTCATTTTATCTGAGACTTTTGCCCCCTGCAGTTTATAAAGAACAAAGGAGACGATGCATTCAGAAAGGTAATCTTATTTTTCTCCAATGTAAATTCTTCTACTTTACTTCCTAATGTGTTAAACTTTGTTTTCTTCTATCACTTTTTTATCGTCAGGATGATTCTCGAGTCTCAAAGTTTATCTCTAAAACCTTCGATCAAAGCGTTTGTGTTTGCTGAACTCATGTTTGGTTTCCTTCTCCTGGGATTCACCTGCAAAGGTAACTTACTAAGAAACACTGGCGACGATTCTGTCGACAGAAAGATACATTAGTTACTGTTTGCTGCCAAATGAAGAGCTGAGTTCATTTCTGTATTATAAAGAAATGAGATGTTTGGTAGTAAAAATCTCTGAGACAAGTTATAAAGCTTTACATGTTGTAATAAAATCTAATAGTTTCTGTTTTCCTTTCCAGGTGAGTCTCTGGAGACGAAGCGGCCTCGGCTCGTTGCAGCGATGGCCGGTGATGACGTGGTTTTACCGTGTCACCTGGGAGTTACTGTGAACCCCGACGAGTTGGTGGTGGAATGGGGGAGACTGGACCTCAACCCCAGATTTGTGTTTATGTGGTTTGAAGGGAGTGAAAATGTAAAAGAGAAAAACGTCGCATACAAGGGAAGAACGTCTGTGTTCACAGACAGACTGAGAGACGGAGACGTTTCATTGAGGCTGACGGCTGTAAAACACTCTGACAACGGCAGATTCAGATGCTACAATCCTAAAGAGATTCAAGAATATTCTGTTGATCTGCTTGTTGGTAAGAAAACACAGATTAGTAAATTCAAAAACTATTTTCTTTTCTTTTTTCTTTCTTTGCTTGGGGATGTGGCCAACAATGTGCTGAGCTTTTCTAGCATCTGCTTTTAAAGTAACAGTAGCAATACTTCTAAATAGTTTTAACTAAGTAAAAATTACTCAAGAGTAAAAAAGTATTTGGTAAAAATCTTACTCAAGTACTGAGTGACAGATCGTAAATCTGATTTAATATTTCTACATGATTTAATCAGACTAAATATACTGCTCAAAAAAAATAAAGGGAACACTTTAAGTGTTAAACACCTGTTTAAGTGTTCCCTTTATTTTTTTGAGCAGTGTATAATGTTACATTAAAAGTTTGATCTATTAAAACCTAAAACAAAAGTAATGTAAGATAACAGATTCAGGAAAAAGAAACACTTTTCAAATATATATTTTGTTCACAATTAAACTTAAAAAAATTATATTTACAGTAGTTAATGTGTATATGTTAGAATAGGGTAACATATATTTAGTGTGTATTGTGTCTTATTGATCTCCACATAATTAACTCTGTTAAACTGTTCATGATTTATTTACACATGTAAAATGTATTATAGTTTATATTCTGCCTCCTGCTGGCCTAAAGTGGTACCTACAGCATGTTTACTTTTATTATTATATCTTCACACAAGGGCTGTTTGTGCTAAAATGACTGAAAGAGATGAATTTAGACACAGCCAAATGTAAAGAGACGGGAATTAAAAAAAGTATGAGGCATAATTAGTCTGTTTTTCCCACATTTGGATTTACTTTAGGTTAAATTGGTTTTCATGCATATTCCTATAAACTATCATCCTGCAAAGCATAAAGAAATAATCTGACATCTCTGTCCTCTGATCATCAGGTTCTGTTTCCTCACCTGGTGTCAGTTTATCTGGACTGGATGTCAGCAGCAGTGGAGTGATGCTGGACTGCAGCGCTGCAGGCTGGTATCCAGAACCTGAGCTGTTCTGGCTGGACGGAGACGGAAACATCATGTCTGCTGGACCTGCAGAGAAAAGCCCAGATCCTGATGGTGTTTACACTGTTAGCAGCAGAGTGACTGTAGAGAAGAGAAACTACAACAACTTTACCTGCAGAGTCCAACAGAGAGACATCAACCAGAGCAGAGAGACACACATTCATGTTCCAGGTAGGAAACAAACATTTTGATCAGTAAACAGCTCAGATATTGTTTTTACATGAAACTCTTCATGACTCTGTTTCAGATGGTTTCTTCATTCCTCAGCCTGACTGCAGCGTTTCTATCGGCTCTATGGTGATTCTGCTTTTCACACTTTTTATTGGAGCTGCTGCTGCTTTTATATGGAAATGGAGGCAAACTGAAACCTGTGAGTTAATTATTAATGTGTTTTATTGTTCAATGAGATGCCATATTTAACCATATATTCAGGTTTTTAAACAGACCCAGAATAAATAAATTAATTTCTCTGAAGTACATATTTTGCTAATCAGAAACTCATTGATGCAAAACCTTAATTTTATTTATTTATTTCTTGTTTCTGCAGCAAAGAAGCTAAAAGTTAAAGCGAATGAGGAGGAAAAGCAGCTCATGATAAAAGATAAAGAGAAAATGTCTGAGAAGAAATCAAAGCTTGAGGAGGAATTAAAATATAGAAATGAGGATCAGAAAATTATTGATCAGCTGATTGGAGCATTAATGGAGACGTCAGAGGAACTGAAGAATCAGAGAAAACAACTCAGTGAACAAAGAGAGAAAACAGAGAAAATGATTGAAGAGGATGAGAAGAAATTTAACACAATTATTGATGGAGAAAGAAACCAGACGGAGAACATGATAGAGACTAGAGCACAAGGATATTTAAAACTGAAGGCAATCATGACAAAGAGTTTAGAGAAAATGGACAAGACAAAGAAAGATAATCAACATGTGGAACTGATGACAGAGAAACTAGTAGAGAAAACATGTAAAGATTTTAACAGGCTGAAGGAGAGGAAACAGGAAATAGAGAAAAATGTAGAGGAAATTAAAAAACAACTTGATGAAATGAAAACATGAATATGATTTCACCACTGAGACAGAAACAGATTCAGTTCATTTGTTTTTAAATGATGTGAGGAAATAAAATTATCAGGTTTCAGTTCATTAAATTCAGTGGAAACTTTCAGACGTTTTTCTGATTCAGGGCAAAAAAACATTTTGAAGAAATAAATCAGCAGAAAAGTTTAAACTCAGCAGTCATTTGATTTTTACATGTAAGGATTGTTTTACAAATGTCCTGGATGTGATTCATTAAATTAACTCCAACCAGGAACAAATATTGACTTTATAACTGTAACATAAATATCTGAAAACAGATATTTATCTGTTTTCAGATATTTATGTTTATTCTGAGGATTTATCTTCATCCTGACTTTTGATTCAGTCTCTTTTTTATCAGGACACAGAATAAGACATGTTTGTTTTTTGTTTTAGTGCTTAAAACAAAAAGTTTTGTCACTTTTTTGTATTTATTTAACTTTTCTTTAAATCTGGTAATTTTCCTTAATGCCTCTCAGAATGAACATCAAAACATCCAGTAACAAGGAGACTTTCTTTTGATTGTTTTACAGCAAATGTTTGTATCTGTGTTTTATTCTTATGTGTTTTAATCTGTGTTTTATAAATATTGCACAGTACTTTGGAGCAGTTGTTCACTTTGACTTAAAAAGGGGAATTAATTTAATCACTATGAATATTGACAATTTATTTAGATAATTTGGTATGCATAACAGTTTGAAGTATCTGTGAAGAAAAAACAAATGCATGAAAATGGAATTAAATGATGTATAAATCTAAACATGCGTCTGTTTTGTCAGAAAATACATCAGAGCAGTTCAATCTGTTAACAGCAGACAGAAAAATCAAAACCTTCGTTTTCTGAAATATTTAAACTAAATGTCTTTCAGTTTTCAAACAATGAAATTTGTAAAAAGCTAAAGTTAAAGAAACAGAAATTATCCACATCCAGGCTGCATTTAACACGCAAATATCAGCTAAACTAATCTAAATTAAATTCATTAATTATTATTTTTAAATTAATGAAGAACAAATGCTTTACTGAGCTAAATAATTTTGTTTTTTTAGTGCAGGAAAAAGAAGCATTAAGAAATTATCAAAAACCATTAATAGTCAAACATTTTCCTCACTGAATTGATGTTAGCAGAGTGTAATAATATTTCACTTTTTTACTTTATTTTTGACCATAACTTGTATTTGTAAATTCAATAATGTGAATTTAATAATGTGAGATTAATTAATGTGAGTTTAATTAATGTTAGTTTCACAGAATCGACTGGTATCTTCATGGATCAGTTCATCGTTTCCTCCTCTGACAGACGGACTGCTGCTGTCCGCCGTCCTCTCTGCCTCTGATGAGACACAATGAAGGTCAAATTATGTTCATATCTGTTTCCTCTCATTCAGTCTCAAAATTAGAAATTAAAACTCATCAGGCAGCAGCAGCAGCAGCAGCAGCAGCAGCAGCTGCAGCAGCAGCAGCTACGTTTTTGTACTATTTCTAGACATGATTTTCACAGTTACCTAAATAAACACTGAGGACCAAATTACTGTGGTTTTATTGTTTAACCTGAGAAGGTAAAGATATTCCCCTCTAAACTTCACAGACACAAAACTAATTATAAAACTGAACAAAATGTCAAAGCAAATGAGATCGATCAGTTTATGATGTTCAAAAGATATTGACTCAATATTTTATCCATAGACTCAATAAATGGCAGGACATTTAAAAAAAAACAGACAGAAAAACCTTCCAGCTGTTTGTCATAAAGATTCTTTATGATCCAATAATTTCCTGCAAAACCATCAAAATGTTTCACTCATTTGACTCATTCCTGAAAGCTTCATATTTCTTCAGACTTTAATAATTTATCTCTGAGACAAAATGTATAATTTCTATAACACTTGTTACAAATTTTGAAATAGTTAAAGTACAATAATACCTGTTTTAGTTCCTTTAGAATCTCCTGTTTGTTTTCAGACATGAAGTCATTTAATCCTGAAGATTAAACAAAATACAAAGTTATGCTTATTAAATAAAACATCCTTTTTCTATTTGGAAAAACTTTCACATATTAAAATATTAAGTGCATCTTGATCAAATTTAGATAAGTTGGCCTACAATGATGTATTATTTTTTATCAAACTGAAAGCATCAAACAGTTTTATCATAAAACATAAAAGGAGCAAAACAGTTTTCAAATAAGGAATTTATTTATCAATCAAACCACCGATCTAAACCAACCGGAGCCTGGCCCGTCTGTTACAGTCCTGATCTCAACCAGGCTCTAATATTAATCACAAAAATATTTGACATTTATTTGACAGCATAAAGCAGGATAAAATAAAATAAAATTAAATATCCTAAAATAAAACATCTGTGTCTGACTCCATCACTGGTTTGATAAGCTAAAACATTTTCAGTGTGCAAAGAAAGGAGATAAAAGGAACAAACACTTTGTCTAAGAATTGTGTTATAATCAGAATATTGTTGCATATTCATACACAACGTTTAGTTTATAGGAGTCCAGCAACAATATAATGGTGTTAAAAAGAAAAGCTATGAAGTAGAGAGTTCTTTACAGCAGCGACTTCAAACCACATTAACTTTATTAATTTATTAATTATCATCCATTAAATAATGTCAGTACATAAATAAATGATTAATTATGAATAATCTTACTGGTACGTTGTTTTCTCTTGTAGTGAATCAGAGCGATCACCGCTGACAACAAGGCCACAAGTAGAAATTTTGCTGCAGTCTGAAGAATGAAGGTTTCACACCGTTTGGACCGAACCAAATGACTCGGTCCAAACGACCCGTTTCTTTCAGACGGGCCTGAAAGAAACATTTCAAATGTTAGAAGACAAACAGATACAAACAAAGACAGACTGACCTGTTACAGCAGGACTCTCTTCACTCAGTGCTGAATCTTCCAGCTCAGTTATGAGCCTTTAAAACGTGACACCAACCTGTGAGTGCTCTGTGAACAGCCAGCCGGCTGTCAGGAGATTCTCCGGCTCCAGAGATGCTGCAGCTGTAGTTCCCTTCATCGGCCTTGGAGACGTTTCTGATGGTCATGTTGCTGCTGTAGCAGGTCATGAGATGGAGACCATCTTTATAGAAATCGCTGATGTGATGCAGCTCAGTTTTCTCTTTGGCCTTCAGCTCAGTTTTGTGGTGGATACATCGAAGTGTCAGGTCTGATCCTTCTGCTACTGGTTGGACTGGAACCTCCAGGATCACCAGACCAGCTGAGAAGAATGAATATTCACAGAGAGCACATAATTTATTAAAAATTTACTTAATTAGAATTTAATGTACTTTATTTTTAGCCTAATTGTTGCAGGTGAAGGTTAAAGTGTTTTTTTTTTAAAATGCCACAATGACATAATTTGTTCTTTTCCTATTTATTCTATTTTCTACAAATTAATTTCAAGCCATACCTGTAATAGAAATATTAATAGAATTGGTCATTTCTCCTTCTTTATTTTCACACCAGTACTCTCCGCTGTACACTTCGAAGGCCGGATCCAGAGTGCAGGAAGGTTCTGCTGAGCTGCAGGGGTCCAAAGAATTTGTTCCTCTGTTTTGGTTGAATTTCCTCATTACTCTCCAGCCACTGACTCCATCTAAACGCTCACATTGCACAGTTACATTCTCATACTCAAAGAACTGAAGTCTTTCTGGGAAAATGTAAGGAAAACCTGAATCAGAGCAGAAGATAAAAAAAGGATTGTTGAGTGGAAATAAATCAAAATTTAAAAAACAATAAAGTAGTTGTAGTTCTTTAAAAAGATCAAATTAAGTTCATCTTTAGGGATTAAAATCAAACGATGTAACATAAATATTGGAACAATGTTCAGTTTAATACTCACCAGTTTTCTGCTCAGTTTGTGAAATCAGCAGGAGAAACAAGTTGATCCCTGAAAAGAGACAAACATCCAGGATGAGAACGGACTGGCAGCTCGGTTACATGAACTGGTACTTACAGAACGATGGAGCCTCCATGACTGGTGCCTGATGCCGACTGAACTGTTTGACACCAAAACTGTCTGGGTCATACGGGTCAGAACTTCCTCTTCCTGTCTACGTTGTTTCTGGGGCTGAATGAAGCTGCAGGCTGAAGTTGAAGTTCTAGAAATAAATGCAGAGACACAAACTGACACGGATCTAAAAACACAGACTGGACTGATGGAGGTTTGATGCACCTGACGCTGATCGGAGTTATTTTAGATGATCTGTTTTCTAATTCAGAGTCTCTGACTGAAAGCTGCAACTTTTACAGCTCAAACCTGCACACAGTATTTGACTATTTAGTTGTTCAACAATCAATTTTCAAACATAAAATATGTGAAATATGGTACATTTTCTGCAAAATCACTTGAATAAAAAAAATGAGCGGCAACAAAATCTGCTTTAGTAAATAAAAAAAACAACCAATGAATAAATAATAAATTAGAGCATTCTTCTTTTACACACAGGCTGTTTGGTGCAGAGGGAACAAAGCTTGTCTGACCATGGAGAAGGAGATGACTGTGAACGTTGGAGAGAAAATATTTCCCTCTGATTATTGAAACTGAGCTGTGGAAAGTTTGTGCAGCACAAAATGTTTGCAGATCAGTCATGACTGCATCACACAGTGATGCTGCTGCTGCTTCCTCCTGCAGCAATGAAAAGATCTGAACCGCCATCATCTGCTCATCGCTAGCAATGCTTTCTAACTGCAACGATTCTTACTGCAAGACAAAACAGTGCAAGGGAGCACAGCAACATTAAAGACAATCACATCATCAATGAGCAATAAATATAAGTTAAGCACATTGTTAGTTGGTGTCTGAAGAGTTTACAGCAGCTAAAGCTCCTTTTTCATTCATTCTCCAGACTCCAGCAATGATTGTGGCTTTTTGCTCTCATTCTAGAGGTTGAGGGACATTATGTAGAGTAAAAATGTAGCATAAAAAAATAGCACCAATGTGGTTAGAAAGGAGTTAAAAGGTTTATTATGAGAAACTTCAGAGAAATTATGAGAGGATGTGCAACTCAAACCAATAAACAGTCAATACCTTTCAAAGTTTTCTAAGTGAAGTCAAATGGAACTACTCACAAAGTCCAACCAAGTTTTAACAGCAGAGCATTAAGGTCCAGCTGCTTTCTTCTTCTTCTTCTTCTTCTTGTTTTTAATGGCGGTTGGCAAGTAACTTAATGGTGTGCATTACCGCCACCTACTGGTATGGAGTGTGGATCAGGAAGCAACTTAAAAAACAAAAAACAAAAAAAAAAACACTAAATCCTTTCTATCAGTTTAGTTTTCTTAAGACATTTTATGAAATAACATAAATATTCAGAGGAAGAGGAATATCCCAAAATATCTGGAATTTTTAACTGTAACTTATTCTTTAGAAGCCTATATTCTAATTTCCTTCTCTCCTCGGAGTACTTTGGACATAACAATAAAACATGTTCTACTGTCTCTTCTTGAAGACAAAGATCACAATTACCTGATGGATGTTTCCCCATTTTAAATAGTGTACTGTTTAAACCTGTATGACCAAAACGTAATCTGGATATAATGTTTTCTTCTTTTCTACTTCTTTCTGTTGCCCTCATTGCACCAACTGTCCTTTGAATACAATAAAGCCATCTACCAGTTCTTTCTTCTTCCCACTGCTTCTGCCATCTTTCCTTAAGGAGAAGGATCATCCAAATGTAAAATTCAGCATTTAAAAATGAAAAAGTGAATCTTACTTTTGAGGAAAACTCATGTAAATATGTGATATTTATAGTGTTTTCTGATTGATTTTCACCTTTCAAAGCGTGATGGTTTCTTTTCTCCGGATCCCATACATTCCAGCAGCTGCTTCTGGGTTCTCCCACTGACACGTAGCAAAAAAAATACTTTTATTAGTCATTGTCAGTTACACAAGAGCCTCAGATGTAGTTCACAACTTCAATAACCTTACATTAACTCTTCTGTGACCCTGGTTATTTTGTTTGTTTAACTTTAACTGGGTTGATCCAAGATACATTAGACATGGTCAGGGTACATATAAGAGACCATAGATACACCCTCCCATCAAACTTCAATATGACAGGTTATGAATATGAACATGAATAATTAGGAGTATGACGGGGAGGGGGGAGGGGCTTATATGTTAATGAATTTGACACCTCTTCCCGCTGTGGGTCGTAGTGCTTGATGTCATGAGATAGAGTGGATGTTATTGGCTTATTGTAATTCTTTATCACAGCCCTGTACTGTTGGTGAGTCTGAAAGGCTGCTGTTCTTTAGTGGTCTAGACTTCCTCTCCCCCCAATACTTTGCACTTGGTCTGAAAGACACCTTTCTCCTCCTGCTCTTTGGTGGGATAATCAGACTTGCCACCTCAGCTGTCTTCTGCTCTTTGAGTGGTCAACCCAACCTGCTTCCTCTCCCCCCATCAAATTCTTTCTCCTGTCTTTGTATTCAGCTTGAAACACACCTCTCTTTGCTCATCCTCTGACTCGTCTCCTCAGCATTAATTGTTTGTCCTGTTCTTCTGGGGTTCTGAGAGACACCCCCTACCTAGCTACAATTGTTTTTACCTATCTCCTTTTACCAAGGTGTTGAGGGGATCCGTTTTGGTGGCCTTAGGATCTCATCTCTGCTTTTTGCGGATGATGTGGTCCTATTGGCTTCATCGGGTCGTGATCTGCAGCTCTCGCTGGAGCGGTTCGCAGCCGAGTGTGAAGCGACCGGGATGAGGATCAGTGCCTCCAAATCCGAGGCCATGGTCTTGAGCCAGAAAAGGGTAGAGTGCCTTCTCCGGGTCAGGGGGGATGTCCTGCCCCAAGTGGAGGAGTTCAAGTATCTTGGGATTTTGTTCATGAATGGGGGAAGAAGGGAGCGGGAGACCGACAGGCGGATTGGCGCAGCGTCTGCCGTCAAGCGGGCGCTGTACCGGTCCGTTGTGGTGAAGAAAGAACTGAGCCAAAAAGCGAAGCTCTCGATTTACCGGTCGATCTACGTTCCCACCCTCATCTATGGTCATGAGCTTTGGGTCATGACCGAAAGAACGAGATCGCGGATACAAGCGGCCAAAATGGGTTTTCTCCGTAGGGTGGCTGGGCTCTCCCTTAGAGATAGGGTGAGAAGCTCAGTCATCCGGGAGTCACTCAGAGTAGAGCAGCTGCTCCTTCTCATCGAGAGGAGCCAGTTGAGGCTCGGGCATCTGGTCAGGATGCCTCCTGGACCCCTCCCTGGTGAGGTGTTCCGGGCACGTCCCACCGGGAGGAGGCCCCGGGGAAGACCCAGGACACGCTGGAGGGACTATGTCTCTCGGCTGGGAACGCCTCGGGATTCCCCCGGAGGAGCTGAATTATTCATAGTGGACTCACGGGATTATATTGCATTGACATGAACATTTTCAGTGTGATTGTGTTCAAACTGAGACTAACTTTCATCCTTCTGAGAATTTATTCTCTAACAATCATATGATCTTTCTACATCAAGTAAAGAAACTATTTCTGATAAGATCTTTATAGAAGATCACATCACAATAAAATACTTGTTAAACTCTTTTATTATCAGTAAAAAAAAACAAAAAACAAATGTTTTGATCATCATGGAGTTGAAGTTTATGTCAACTGCATTCAGTTTATCTAACGTGTTTTTAGCCTCTATTGAAGTATTCCACCATGTTGGCCATTAAGTCCCAGTTAGCTTTTCATCTGGACACTTAGTAAAAAATCATAAGCTTGAATTTTTTATCCTGATCTGACTTAGAAACAAACCACATGAATTCTGCAGAATTTTACCACAAAATTTGTTTTGCGGTTCCTTAAGTGACTGAAAAAAATATGAAAAGAACGAAGCAAAACTGACTTTGTCTCATCCTTCGCCTCTTCCTCTATATTTGAAATTCAGGACAGAGACGGTGTTGTAATTTCCTGCATAAACATTTATGATTCCTGAGAAAGGATCTGAGAACGCAAATCATCCTGAGTAAACAGCAGCAGGCGGGGAACTGTGTTCAGCTCCAAAGGAATCATATCAATCAACGTGTGAACAACAAAAGTGTCCAGTAACTACTTGCTACATGTCAGAATTGGTCAAATATTTAATGCTCCAATATGCATCAGCAAATCAACAATTCAGTTCAATGTAAATAGAAATTAAATGTCGTAATATCCAGTATCAAGCAGTCTTCTAAAGACAGTGTTGCCGTCATGGCCTGCTAACTGTTCCAATAGCTAACATTGGAATATTCCAATATTCCAATATGGATTTTTCTATATCTAAATGTGACTGTGCGGTGAAGCTAAAAATTAAACTACTGTAATAATTGGTGCAACAACAGTTACATTTTGTCAGAAATATTTACAAATAAAATATAAATGGGGCATATGGGATCATTTCACCTCCTCTGGGTGTCACAGACACAGAATCTGAGCACCGGCAAGAGGAGCGTTCATATCTACTAGCTGGGGTTTATTTTACAATTTTTATGATTTACTTCATTTGTAAGAAATAAGCTATGTAGGAATATATGTGTGTGCCTGTGTTGCAATGTGCCTGTTTGTGTTTGTGTGGGTCAGACACACAACGTGTCCACATTTGTGTGGCTCATAAGCATTGTGTTGATTTTGTGCTCCACTTACATGAAGAGCATTAGGGTTGTGTTTGTGTGAGTCGGGTGGAAATTAGGGCATAAGCAAATTATCACTGATATTTAAGATAAGTTATAATTTGCTTATCTTAGAGATAAGTGAATTATCTCTAAGATAATAAGCAAATTATTACGTATCTCTAAGATAAGTAATAATTATCTTATTAATTAAGATAATTATTATTAATATGCAAATTATTACGTATCTCTAAGATAAGTAATAATTATCTTATTAATTAAGATAATTATTATTAATATGCAAATTATTACGTATCTCTAAGATAAGTAATAATTATCTTATTAATTAAGATAATTATTATTAATATGCAAATTATTACGTATCTCTAAGATAAGTAATAATTTGCTTATTATTATCTGTAATAAGTAATAATTTGCTTATTATCTTAGAGATAATTAAATTATCTCTAAGATAATAAGCAAATTATTACGTTTCTCTAAGATAAGTAATTGTGTGTCTGTAATAATTTGCTCGTCTTAAGCAAATTATTCTCAGGTAAGAGAAGATCCTACATCATGGTCCTGCTGCTGGCCTCTGGTCTGTTGTCTCCTCCCCGACTCTTTGCTCCTTCTATTGTGACAATAAACATTTCTTTAAAATATATCAAAAGCAACAGTGAGAACAACTTTTGCAAAGAAAAAAAACAGGACTGGGTTTATTCCTGGCAACAACTAGCTATCAAGCAATGCAACATGGCTCAACAGCAACAGCAAGGGCCCCTCCTTTTCCAGTTCAGGCATTCGCCTTGTTAGGCCTACGACAAAGTTTATTTGCCCACAGCTGATGAAGCCAATAGGACCTCATCACATCTGCAAAAAGCAGAGACGAGATGCTAAGGCCACTAAAACGGATCCCATTAAAAAACCTTGACTGCATCTAGAAACTGGTGGCAAAGGGCAACCTGTGGAGGGCAACCTGTGGAGGGCAACCTGCGGAGAGCAACCTGTGGAGAGCAACCTGTGGAGAGCAACCTGTGGAGGGCAACCTGTGGAGAGCAATCTGTGGAGAGCAATCTGTGGAGAGCAACCTGTGGAGAGCAACCTATGGAGAGCAACCTGTGGAGGGCAACCTGTGGAGAGCAACCTGCGGAGAGCAACCTGTGGAGAGCAACCTGTGGAGAGCAACCTGTGGAGAGCAATCTGTGGAGAGCAACCTGTGGAGAGCAACTCTCACTATGTTTCTCTAATCTGAACTATTTGCAAATTCAATTTTCTAGAAATTACTACCTTTTTGAGGACAATGTACATTAGTCAATAACCCGAATTTACATCATTTTTGAAATCCTGGGGGGAACCGGAGCACCCGGAGAAAACCCCACACTAACACGGGGAGAACAGACAAACTCCCACAGAAAGAGGCGCCTGGTTGAGAATGAAAAACACTTTTCTGTGAAGATGCAGCACTAACCACTGCATCACCGTGTTGTCCTTTTTTGTTTTTTAGTCTAAAATGTAAAATGTAAGTTGGGGTTTTGAAAATGGTTCAGGACTGACCTGGACTCTTTAACTAGTTGCTTGTTTTAGAGGTTTTCTTGCTTTTCTCACCACAAATGTTTCTCCAATCGGAACCGTTTGCAAATTAAATTTTCCAGAAATTAATACTACCTTTCTTGAGGACAATTTACATTGGTCAATAACCCTAATTTATATGGTTTTGGAAATCTGTGGGAAACCGGAGCACCCGGAGAAAAACCCACGGTCATTTTTTTGGGGGGGATCTAAAATAAGAAATATATTTTGGGGTTTCAAACGGTTCAGAAATTACATTTTTTCCTAGTCGCTTGACTCAGAGGCTTTCTTGCTTTTCTTCTTGAACATTTGTGGTTTTCTGAGCCCCAAACAGTGTCGTATCTTCTTCCACACTGATTTTTCCTTGGCGACTGCCCCCACTGGTTCCTGTGACAGATTTTCCACAGAGCGGTCCGTCACGTCCATGGATTCTAAGTTACTCTGCATGTTTTCCGTAAAGTCATTTACCTGGTTGGGAGAGGCATCAGGAAGATCAATGTTTTCTGACAGGGTTTCCTCTGTCAGACGGTCCTGATCCATGGACGCAGTGTCAGAAACCTTGTCTTTCTCGTTTGGTTCTTTTTGTCTCGCAGGTCCTAATTCGTGTTTGTGTTGATGATCAGTTTTCATGTTTTGCTGCTGTGAGTTAAGCTCACAGCCGGAGGGAAGTTGTTGAGAAGCAGTCAGTTGTTTTAGGAGACTGTCTTTCTCAGCTTTAAGCTCGGTGATAATCTTCATGCCACTCATCATTTGCTCTGAATAAGTTTTAAACTCTTTATGTACATGCTGCTTAAATGTTTCTAACTGCTGCATTAGAGTCAGAACATTTCCATCATATCTGGCTTTTAGTTCTTGGTAATTAACTGTTGCGAATTCCAGAACAGATTGCAGATGTTTTATTACCTTAGTTGATTGCCATTGGAGGAAAGAGATATCTTCTGCAGTTTTCTGATTGAGGTTGTCCTTCTCTGCTCTGAGTGCCTTGATGAGCTCAATAAGATCATGCTTGGTTTTTTCCAAATTAGCTTCTGTCATATGAGTCACATCTGCTTCATACCTCGAGTTTAGTTCTAGGTATGAACCATTAATCTGCTCTAGTTCTCTCAACAGGTATTTCTCGGTTTCCTTGAAGCTGCTGATCTCCTTTGACATTTTCTCTATTAAAGTTTGGTCCTGTCTGATCTTCTCTTCATTGACCATCTGCATGTCAGCCTGACGTTTCCTCTCACTAATGTCTGCTTCAGATTTGGACTGAAGCTCCTCATATTTAGCCTTCATGTCATCCAGCTCTTGTTGGAGTGCTCTGTTTTTGTCTTTTAATTCCTCAATCCTTGACATGAACGCTCGCTCTGTGGCAATATGATCTACCTTCACTAGGTCTGGGTCCTCTTGCAGCTGCTGTTTTGTGTCGCTGTCCACCTCGGAATCGATAATTGCAGGGCTGAAAGTCTCTGGATTGTTGCACATTTCAATTTCCTGTAGTTGTTTCTTCAACTCGATGCTCCTGCCGATGAAAATCTCCTTAAGAGCCCTCTGTGTCTCTACCTCAGCTTTTGTTTCTTCCAGTTTTGTTTGGGTGTCGTCCAGCTTTTGGTTCTGGTCAAATAATTTTGCTTTCTCCATTTTTAAAAGAGAGGCAAGTCGTTGTATCTCTATGTGGAAATCAAAGGGAGGAGGTCTGTTCCCTACCCACCCATACTGACGTCCTTTGGCTAAATCACTGATGGAACAATTGTGGCTTTGATGTGCCATGTTTTGACAAAATAATACTTGTTCAAATCAGTCTGCTAACAATCTCACTGTAAAAGCGCTTTGCGTGCGTCTGAACTCCTCAGTAGTGCAGCAAGCAATGACAAGAAGGTAGAAGTTTGTTACATAGATAGAGTGCTGATGACATCACAAGCATGACTCTAGTTGTGACATCACAGAGTTTTCCTTCATCTTTGGAATGTGTTACCGTTGGTTACACTGTCTATGTTGTTATACAAGCAGTTTATGGAGAGACGTTTTTTTTGGCAATATTTACATAAAATGTGTGAATTTAGATTTCCAGATTTGTTTCATTGTGTCCAATGAAACATAAAACCTTTCAAAAGTATTCACACACTCACACTTTTACAAACCTGAAAGTTGCAAAGAAAAATGATACTCTCCTTTAAATCTTTGTTTTAATATGTAGCGTCGCTGCTGGCTATCTGTTTGTATTGGGACTTTTTTGTCCTCCTCTGTGATTCTGTACATTCATTTTCACATTTAGATGTTTTCCTGTTGGCCTTTCTTTAAACCCCTCAAGAGGCTCGGCAGCACAAACACTCAGCGATGATCGAGATCAGCGAGAGCTTACATCCATCAATCAGTTCTTGGTCCATTAAGTCCCCACAGAAATATTATCTGTTTCTTTTTGTCTTTTTTTTACTCTTGGTTTTGTGCTGCTTCTGTCTGCTGTCTCTCTTTGGATCCGTTTGGCCTGAGGTACCGGCTCTCCAGAACTAATCTAGACAAAAGTTTTCTCTTTTGTGATGTGATTAAAAAAAATGCCTCAAAGTCTTTTGTATTATTATTATTATTATTTGCTCTACAGAGCTAAAGCTGGTGGAATAATCTGTTGGTCTCCTTTCTTCCTTTTGTAGAGATATTTGATATTTGAGAGATAAGACACGCCGTGTCTTCCATTTTGTTGACCCCAGTAAAGGTTCCTCATTTCTGCCTGCTACTATGATTGAAGTCTGAGTTCTCCAGCAATCAGTGCAGAACGATTACCAATGAAACATGCAGCAGGAGATCTCTCACCTGTGCAACAACACCGGCTGTTTTACCTGGAGGTTGATACTGATGGAGCTGACAGTCTATGAAGCAACACTGACCTGAAACATAAAATATGCTGCTATAATTGGAACTCTATAATGTAATCTCAGTAAATATGTTTTATACTATGTCTGTTTTTATAAACTATCGTATCCGTAATAAAAACAGATAGGTTGCTGAATCTAGCTGATGGGTCGGTCCCGAATGTTTGGGCTGTTAGAGTCGGTTCTTTGAATTGAACCATGGGAACCGGCTCCTAGAGCCGTTCTTCATTATGAGGGCCGGGGCTGCAAACACAGTTCCTACCCAACTCTTCAAACCGCACAGTGATCGATCTGCACAGGTGCTGTGAGGAACAAAAGAAGATTTTAACTCTGTTTCTCGTCCAGTAGCATAAACACTGAAATTAAGAAACCACAATCCCTGAATTAGGAGGGAATGTGGGGCAAATGTGATGAAAGATTTGCATTATTACTAAACTTCTATCACTGCTGGATCAAAGAATTATGGAATATTATTTCTTTTTTTTTCTGCCTACAACAGCAGCAATATATTTACTACATAGATTAAAGATTCATGGTCTCATTTTCCGTCTGCTTGAGCAGAAATGGCGTAGTGTCTGGGTTTGTTAAAATGTTAAACTTTTACCACCCGAAATCCTCACCACTTTCAAATAATTCACTTTTTATTTTATTTTAGTTGTTGCATGGACTCAATTTAAATAGATTAACTCATAAAGAATTACTATATTTGTTTTCTTTATCCAAAAGTTTCTGCCACTTGTTTAAGATGAGTACAAATAACAAGTTGATGAGAATTAAGTGATGCTCACTTGAACTTTTCTTTTTTTTTAACCAGAATGTTTTATTTTACAGTGAGGAAGGCCAGAGTCCAGCTCTAGCAGACGGCTGAAGGCATCTGATCCGCTTCAATCTCAGTACCTGTCCGCTCTAAGGCAAAACTTTGGTAAGGTTAAATTTAGTCGGCTAAAGAAAGTCAGACGGTTCGTTCTCCAACCTCAGAAATCCCTTGAGGTAGTCAAGTTTCTTGTTTGATCAGATCTTGTTAGTCATTTCCATAGTGTGATTATTAATTATCAATTCTGTTGTGTCTAGAGGCAATCTAATCGTTCAGTTTACAATTTAAGCTTTATTACCAGGATTCTGCAAATTAAATATTTCATAGCATATTTCAATCATTCCGTTCATACAGTTTAGGCTCCATTACTCACCTGTTTTTTCTTGTACAAAATGCGTCCCACCAGCTTTCACGCACCCAGTGAGACTTTGTCTCCCTCATTCTTCCTCTGGCTGAGAAAGACTTGGTCTCTAACGACGGTTTCTACGTTGTTTCCCGCAAATAACCTTAAAGACCTGATGCAGGACTCGTTGAAAATGTTTCCTTGCTTGTTGTTTTTACCTCAGATTTTGGTTGATAAGGCAAAAATGACTCAAAAAATGTTTTGGGTAACGGGTTGAGTTCTTCTTCTTTTCAGTTTTATTGGCGGTTGGTAAAAAACAAAAACAAAAAACGATAGGTAAGCATTACCGCCACCTGCCGGTAAGGAGTGTGAACATCAATACAGACATTAATGGCGTCTGTATTGAGGTACACATACGTATGTGTATACTGTACATACACATACTTATAGGTATACATACTTTTAAATAAGATTAAACACCCTGGTATTTAAAAATAAATCTAATTAATTGATTTCTAATAGATTTTGACTTGTCTCTTAATAGATTGATTATAGAAAGTAACTTTTCGTCTTT
Source organism: Xiphophorus hellerii (assembly GCF_003331165.1). NCBI lineage: Eukaryota > Metazoa > Chordata > Actinopteri > Cyprinodontiformes > Poeciliidae > Xiphophorus > Xiphophorus hellerii. Next base: position 26,484,475 of record NC_045685.1, read on the forward strand.
GCTTAGAGCTGAATATAAATGCTGACCTTCCACTACTTCTGCCATTATAACACAGTTTGTTTGTCGGAGGTTTTCTCCAACTGTACATCATCAGGGTGGCGCCGGCGTCATGGCAATCATGTTAGTGTGAATTTACAAAACTTGCAGTCTGATGTAAAGGTAGGTTGTTAATCAAAATGAGTCAGTACTGCTTGTAACTGACATGTTTGTTCACAGACTCTAGTGCAGAAACAACTACAAACGCCACACCAGCAAAAGGTAAGTTCGAATTTATTTGTGACCAGCAGCGGGGGGGGGGGGCAGACAGGCGGATGGAGCATCCACTGGGGTCGATGGGTGGACAGGCAAACGAGCGCGTTGAGCGAGGGTAGGGGGGGGGGATCCAGCAACGAAGGCGGACGGACAGGAAACGGAGCCAGGCAGGAGACGGGGAACGGCTGTGAGCAGGAGCCGGACGAGAGGCCAAACCAGACCCTCTTACAGACCAGAAACGAGGATTACTTCGGAACGAGGACTCTTTGACCAGGAACAGGAACTCACTGGAAGCGTAGAACCATCTGGCAGCGCTATCAGGATCCGGCTTCTATAAAAACGCTCCTCCTGATGAATAGATGAGCTCCAGCTGGCCGCTCCTGTCCGACACGCCCTGCAGGAGAGAGGGTAGGAGACAACACACATTCACAGCACCGCTTCGTGGACATGACAGTACCCTCCCCCTTAATGGACGCCTCTTGGCGGACAACTAGAGGTAGGAGCAGACGACCTCTCGAAGGAAGAGATGAGATCAGGGTCCAAAATAAAGGAACGGGGAATCCAGGACCGATGTTCCGGTCCATACCCCTCCCAGTCCACCAGATATTGACGGCCACGCCCACGAGGGCGGACCGCCAGGATGCGTCGGACAGAAAAGGCAGGATGGCCATCCACTAGCCGGGAGGGTGGAGGGGGGTCCGGTGGAGGGCACAAGGGACTGGAATGAACAGGCTTGATCTGAGAAACATGAAAAACCGGGTGAACCCGGAGGTGAGAAGGGAGTTTGAGGCGCACCGTAGAGGGGCTAATGACCGAAATGATGGTAAAAGGGCCAAGGAACCTAGGAGAGAGTTTCTTAGAGGTGGACTTAAGGGGAAAATCCTTCGAAGAGAGCCAAACCTCTTGGCCAGGGGTGTACTGGGGAGCCGGCATACGTCGTCTGTCAGCTATCCTTTTATTCTGAAAGGAGGTGCGTTGCAGGGCAGCCTTAGTTTGCCCCCACACTCTCTGACACCTTCTGAGGTGGGTTTTAACAGAAGGGGTGGCTGATTCTGGAAAAAAGGACGGTAGGAGAGGTGGCTGGTAGCCAATAGAGGCTTCAAACGGGGAAAAGCCTGTAGCGGCCGAGACATGCGTGTTGTGCGCATACTCCACCCAAGGTAGGTGGGTGCTCCAAGAACCAGGATTAGATGCACAAACACAACGCAGGGTATTCTCCAGCTCCTGATTAAGTCTCTCACATTGTCCGTTGGTCTGGGGGTGGAAGCCAGAAGATAGACAGGGCTTGGCCCCTAGCGTGGAGCAAAAATCCTTCCACACATGTGAGACAAACTGAGGCCCTCTGTCGGAGACAATCTCAGATGGGATGCCGTGCAGGCGGAAGACATGCTGTAAAAGGAGTCTGGCTGTCTCGGGGGCCGACGGGAGCTTGGCCAATGCCACTAGGTGGCATGCCTTGGAGAACCTGTCAATGATGGTGAGAATGACTGATTTATTATGGGAGGAGGGAAGACCAGTGATGAAGTCCAGGGCAATGTGAGACCAGGGACGTGAAGGGACTTCGAGAGGCTGGAGCAGGCCGGCAGGAGGGCGGTAGGACGATTTACCCCTAGCACAGGCGCTGCAGGCCCTGACATATTCCTGCACATCCTGGTTAAGGGATGGCCACCAAAAATAGCGTCGGAGGAGTCCAATAGTGCGGCTAACCCCAGAGTGACAGGAGAACCTCGATGCGTGACCCCAATGGATCACTTGACACCGCATGGAGGTGGGGACAAAGGTTCGATTGGGGGGACCTCCTCCAGGGTCCGGTTCACCTGCTAGGGCTGCTTTGAGGGAACTCTCCAGCTCCCATGTGATGGAACCGACCGTACAGGTGGGCGGGAGGACACTCTTGGAGGAGTCATCCAAGCTGTCAGGGGAATGCTGTCTGGAGAGGGCGTCTGGTTTAGAATTTTTGGACCCAGGGCGGTATGTGATTGTCAGGTTAAAACGGGAAAAGAACAGCGTCCAGCGGGCCTGTCTAGGGTTCAGGCGCTTAGCAGACTGCAGGTAGGCTAAGTTCTTATGGTCTGTCCAGACCAGGATGGGCTGCTCTGTGCCTTCAAGCCAGTGTCGCCATTCCTCCAAAGCCAATTTGATGGCTAGGAGCTCCTTGTCGCCAATGTTATAATTGCGTTCGGGAGGGGTGAAACGTTTAGAGAAAAAGGCGCATGGGTGAAGCTTATTATCGAGGTGAGACCGTTGGGACAGAACGGCCCCTACCCCGGTGTCGGATGCATCCACCTCTAATATGAACTGAGTAGATGGGTCTGGGTGAATCAGAATGGGTGCGTTAACAAACCTCTTCTTGAGCTCTGAGAAGGCCCGGTCAGCTTCTTGGGTCCAGGAAAAAGGTCTCTTGATAGAGGTAAGAGCCGTGAGGGGGGCGGCCACCAAACTGAAGCCTCTGATGAACCGCCTGTAGAAGTTCGAGAAACCTAGGAAGCGCTGCAGCTGCTTCCTGGAAGTTGGAACTGGCCACTCCTGGACAGCCTGGGTCTTCTCAGGGCTGGGCCTCACCTGTCCTCCCTCAAACACAAAACCCAGGAAGGTCAAGGATGGTTTATGAAACTCACATTTCTCTGCTTTCACAAACAGGTTATTCTCCAGTAAACGTTGAAGAACCTTCCTTACGTGGGTCCGGTGTTCGGTGAGACTGTTGGAGAAGATTAGAATGTCATCCAAATAGACAAACACAAAAACATTCAAGTAATCCCGAAGGACATCATTTACTAGGGCCTGGAAAACTGCTGGAGCGTTGCAAAGTCCAAAAGGCATAACCAAGTATTCAAAATGTCCAATGTGGGTCTTGAAAGCAGTCTTCCATTCGTCTCCCTCTCTTATTCGCACTAAGTGGTAAGCATTGCGCAGATCTAATTTGGAGAAAACGGTGGCCCTTTGGACTGACTCAAAGGATGAAGAGATGAGAGGGAGAGAGTATTTGTTCTTGACGGTGATTTGATTAAGCCCCCGATAATCAATGCAGGGACGGAGTGACTTGTCTTTCTTTTGGACAAAGAAAAACCCCGCCCCCATGGGAGAAGAGGAGGGACGGATTATGCCTGCGGAAACAGACTCAGAAATGTATCTCTCCATGGCTTCATGTTCAGGTCTTGACAGATTGTAAAGTCTGCCTGAAGGCAGGGGGGCTCCAGGGAGCAATTCAATTGCACAATCATAAGGGCGGTGTGCAGGGAGAGATAGAGCTAGTGCCTTATTGAAAACTCTCTTAAGATCATGATACTCGGTGGGAACCGATGATAAGTCTGGGGGTTCAGGTTCTGCAGTAGGGCTGGGGGGCCCCCTAGGGACGGCAGATTGTAAACAGCAACTATGACAGTGTTCGCTCCACGACTCAATGAGACCATTAGACCAGTTAATGTGCGGGTTGTGAGTCTGTAACCAAGGGTAACCAAGAACCAGGGGGGCGGACTCGGTCGGAAACACAAAAAAAGAAATCTGTTCATGGTGATTTCCTGAAACCACTAACGAGAGTGGGTCAGTGCGGCAGGTTATGGTAGTTAATGGACCTCCGTCCAATGCCGATACTGGAATGGGGGCAGAGAGAGTGTGGACCGGGATGTCATACTCCTTAACAACCTCTGGACTGATTAAGTTTTGCTCGGCCCCTGAATCAATAAATGCTAGTATGGGATGCGTCTCTCGACGGATACAAAGAAGGGAAGGGATACTCACATGAGGTTTGGTGGTGAGTTTGCCCGCCAGTACCCCCACGCTTACTGACGGGCCCCGGCTTTTGGGCGAACAGGGCAGTTGGCGATGAAGTGGGCGGGAACCCCGCAGTACAAGCAGCATCCGGCGTCTCTCCGCCGTTGACGCTCCTCGGGAGTGAGCCGGGCCCGACCAATCTCCATAGGTTCAGGCGGTGGTAATGGGGACGAAGGGGAACTCGGGGTCGGAGATGTGACTCTGGGAACCTCGGTCCTAGGCGGGACTGCGGAGGTCCCGGATCGTTGTCTGGACCTCTCCCGTATCCGGTTATCAATCCGGACTGCTAGATTGATTAGCTCCTCGAGAGTCTTAGATTCGTCACGGTAAGAAAGTTCATCTTTCATCCTCTCGGAGAGAGCGTTGCGGAAAGCCCCTTTAAGAGCCGCACTGTTCCACCCCGTCTCAGCAGCCAGAATGTGGAACTCCACTACGAGTTCAGAGACAGGCCGGTTACCCTGTCGTAGCTCCCAAAGTCTCTTGCTAGCGTCCTCCCTACTGGCTGCCATATCAAAAACCTGCTTGAAGGACTCAATAAAGTCATCATATGAGTAACGATGCACGCTTGACTCGTTAATTATCGCCTCAGCCCATTTCAGGGCCTTGCCTCTTAAAAGACCAACGACATATGAAATCTTACTGGCGTCATCGCGGAAGGATTGAGGCGATCGGCCAAAAACCAGAGCACACTGGAGCAGGAAACCCCTGCACTTACCCTGCTCCCCGGAAAACGGCTCCGGCGGAGGGGAAATAACCTCACGGAAGCTGGGTGAAGGGGAGGTAGTGACGGGAGCAGGCGAGGCGGCAGGAGTACCGGTTCCTGCAGCAGACAGCTTGATCTTAGCACTTATCTCCTTCAGCTGCTGCGACAGTTCGGAAAGGCTCTGCGTTAGCTCAGACTGCTGCTGCTGCATAGCCTGAAGCGCGTTGTTATGGCGGCCTAACAGAACTCCTTGCTCTGTTACTGCAGTTCGTAGTTGCGCTGCAGAGTCAACATGGCCAGATGGTTCTGACATGTTTGTTCACAGACTCTAGTGCAGAAACAACTACAAACGCCACACCAGCAAAAGGTAAGTTCGAATTTATTTGTGACCAGCAGCGGGGGGGGGGGGGGGGGGCAGACAGGCGGATGGAGCATCCACTGGGGTCGATGGGTGGACAGGCAAACGAGCGCGTTGAGCGAGGGTAGGGGGGGGGGATCCAGCAACGAAGGCGGACGGACAGGAAACGGAGCCAGGCAGGAGACGGGGAACGGCTGTGAGCAGGAGCCGGACGAGAGGCCAAACCAGACCCTCTTACAGACCAGAAACGAGGTTTACTTCGGAACGAGGACTCTTTGACCAGGAACAGGAACTCACTGGAAGCGTAGAACCATCTGGCAGCGCTATCAGGATCCGGCTTCTATAAAAACGCTCCTCCTGATGAATAGATGAGCTCCAGCTGGCCGCTCCTGTCCGACACGCCCTGCAGGAGAGAGGGTAGGAGACAACACACATTCACAGCACCGCTTCGTGGACATGACAGTAACACAAAACATAAATACAAATCCTTCACCTGCTTACACCAGACAAAATATATTTAGAATAGTTAGCCAATTATTAATGTCAGGTGTTTTTACATTGTACATTTTAGGGGCTGTATTTCTATTGCAATAATTTATAAGTAAGTCAAATGTTCAGTTTTATGACAGTTTATGTTTTTGTGTGTGTTTGTTTGGTAGAGTCCTGCTCTCACATGTAAACTGATATTTTAATTTTCCTACAGCAATAACTCATTCAAAAAAGAATGACTGGGGGCTAATTTGTTTGCAACATGCAAAAACCACTTGGACTTTTGTTTCAACATTTCATATAAATACATCTGAACTATTTACCAGATGAGGAATAATTTTACAGCTGTCTTTAACTCTGTAAGACAAGCAGGAGAAAAACATCCAAGAATCAAGGTGGGTCATTTTCATGTTTAAAGTAAGACATTTCAGAAGTAAATTTATTGTAAGTAATAAATGTACGAATATTAAAACAGTTTGTTTTTATGGCATTATCAGCATCTCATTAAGAGACCAATATTTTATCAATATTATTTATAGTTTAATAAATCCAAGCAATTTTATGCAAAATATAACATTTTGACAAAATGTCTTGTGTCACTTTTCTCAGTATGTTTAATTTTGTTTGTTCTTAATCAGCATGTGAGTTGATTGCTGAAAAAAGGCTACTCTGAATTATTTTTTGTTGAACTTTAACCTTTACAGTATTAGCTGTGTAGATATTTAGAAATGTGGGATTAGTATGAAATTTAAAACCTGAATCAGCAGAAATAACAATTCCTAGTTCAAAAATTTATTTATAAATCTATTTATTCAAATGTTTACACATTTAGAATATTTTGTGCCACTGCTGATTACGGTACACTGCAAAAACACAAAATGTTACTGAGTAGTTTTTAGTAGTTTATAGTGCAAATATCTTAGTACACCTGAAATAATAAAAACTAACTTTTTAGATATTTTCACTCTTCGATATCTAAAAAGATAGATATCTTTATCTAAGATATAAGTTAAAATTTCTTATTCCACTGGCAGATTCTTTCACTTATCAATATTCAGGGATTATTGACTTAAAACAAGTTTTAATATCTGGATAAAAAATTACTTATTGCTCAGGTTTGTCTGATGTCAAGTGTACTAAGATGTTTTCAGTAGGAACTAGATCAAAAATACTTGGTAAGACTTTGTGTGTTCCTTTTGTTTAATCCATTTCTCACGTATTCATGTTCAGCAGAAATGTCCGTGAACGCCTCTTCGTTCTTCAACAACAGCCTTTCGAACTCCAACATGTCCTCCAGCTTCTTCCTCAACTCTTTCCACACACTCTGCCTCAGCACCAGCCCAAGCTCCTCCATTTATACCACAGTCAACATCATCCGAATATTCCTCGTCCTCCCTCTCTGACTCTTTATTCTCAGCCACGCTCTTCAGCAGCAAAAGAAAAGTCCATCCTCTTCCTCAGGGACGATGAGTCACACCGACTACTTCACCCATCATCTGGTGACCATGGAGCTCATCGATGTGTTGGGATATATTTTCTCCTTCATTGGCATGAATAACAATGATTTATATCTGATTTACTGTGGGATCCATCTGATGTTCTTTGTGTGGTACGGCCAGATGTCCTTCCATGTCCTGACGTGCGTAGAGCGCTACCTGGCTGTGGTTCATCCCATCGCCTACGTGGGATTTAGGAATGAAAGAGGAGTCAGAATCAGGAACCGCATCGTTGGCTGTGTTTGGCTGCTTTGCTTTATTGGAATGGCTTTAATTACTGTGCGGAATCTGGTTTTCCCTGCCTGCATGTTGATCATTTCCCTGACGAGCGTTTCCTTCTGCAGCCTGTCTGTGCTGTGTGTCCTGATCCGGCCCGGTCCCGGGGAACAGGCTGAAAACCGGGACCGGGTCGTCCCGTCCAAGCAGAGAGCCTTTTACACCATTTCTGCCATTCTGGCAGCTCTTCTCCTGAGGCTAACATGGGGCATTCTTTACGCTTTCCTGTTCCTAAGACAAGGAGCTGATGATTGCATCATAATAGTGTCCTGTGCCTGGTTCACCATCCCAAGCAGCCTGGTGTTACCGCTACTGTTTCTACACAGGGCAGGAGAACTACAGTGTTGTAAGCTGCAATGTTTGATAGAGAAGTTACACTTTTAGGGTTAAGTTAATGATATTTAAAATGTTTATCTAGGGAAATATTTATTTACTTTACTATTCTTATGAATTTTAACATTTTACTTCTTCAGTTTTTCCTTAAAGGGGATGTATAATGCAAAATTCACATTTTGCCTGTTTTTGTTCTTTATTTTGTGACTCTACTGCTTCTTAAAACAACCCCAGCGCTTAAAAAAGTCAGCAGTTTTTTAGCAATAAGTTAATATTTTTAGTGTTTAAAAACCTCTAGACTGTAACGTCATAATTCAGCTGGCTAGTGATGGGATTTTCGGTTCCTTTTCGAGATGCGGCTCTAATGGCTCTTCTTACTGCGGAGAGCCGGCTCTTTCGGCTCCCAAACGGCTCCCCATATATATTTTTGACATTATTAATTAATTAATAGTTTAAACCTAATTTTATAATATTTTGTTTCATTATTGACATTGTTAAGCACTTATGATGAGTAAAAATGCCGCATAACAATGCTATAGCAATACCTATGCATGTGATGTCCGCATGTGCCTGTGCAGGTTGTTTGTCGAGCCTGCAGATAGGAAATGCTGACTTTGCACAGTCTGCACTCTGCCCTGGAGCTTGATGTAGCATTAAAATGAGTCCAAATCTTGCTCCGTTTTCTGTCACTCATTTATTTTCACCTATTCAGTTCTCACACTGACTCCCCTTCTTTCTGTGCTTCTTGACCGCTGAGTGAGTGTCTGTACATAAACACCTGCCGACGAACGCTATACAGCTTGGCCAATTGCCTGCCGTTTCCACAAAAAAAGTGGAGATAAACTTTTTTTTTCAGTGTTTTCCCGCCACATTATTAATTGAAACTATGTGTGATTGGTCAGATGTGTGGAGCACACGCTTGATATGAGGGCAGTGGACCGACCGAGGGAAAAAAACTCTCCGCTGTAGCGCTGGCAGAAGAGCAAAACGCGCAAGGAGAGGGAGAAGGAGGGGAGAGACAGCGAGGCACCGCAGGACAAAAAAAAACGATGTGGGGAAAAACTATCGGCTCTGGCACTTGCAGAGAGCACTTCTGGATAGATGCAAACTACATCTCGTTGCTTGTACTTGTGACAGTGCAATGACAATAAAGTTGAATTATATTCTATTCTATTCTAATTCTGAATCCTGATATGTTTTTATATATAAAATGCATCGTCTCTCACAAAGAATGCATGGATTATCTGTAGGTGTTGAAACTTTTATCATATAAATAAGAGCAGTGGATTAAGTGTTTATTGTTTAAGTGCAACCCCTAAGTGTTTTGTCAAACCTCATTTTAGCCAACATTTATCGACACCAGAACATCATTCTAGCTTCATAGCCAACACTTATACAATATTAAATAAATTGTGTGATTTTCTTCCCAATTAAGTCATATCATTCAACGCTTATGAACAGGTCTGTCAAATCATTTACATTTATTTAAAAAGCATAAAACAAAGCAATGCAAAATAAAATGATGAAGAAAAAGTTACAAAACTTTTAGCTTAAATCTAGAGAATCTGAGAAATAAGTTTCTAATCCAAAGTAATTTGCATCTTCATATAGTTATCCACTAAATCTCTAAATAAACTATTTTGTTAAATATTAACAATCTAAAATCTTTTATTTAGTCCAACCATTCTTTGTAATTTAGTTTTTCTGGAGTCCGTCTTGAAAATCCTGCCCTTATTTATCATTTTTGTGACGTTTCACTGCTTTGTGCAGAAACAGCAGAGGAAGCATCAGACTCCCAGGCAGCATGAGAAACATGGTACACGCCAGACTAAGCAGTAACGGTTTGAGTCAGACAGGGGCATGGCAAACCAAACTATAGTCAGAGCGCATCGCAGCAGCAGCACCATCAGGATTGATACAATAACGATAAAAGCTCTTCGCTTTCGCTGGTCAAGTTTCTTCTTGAGTCCAGATTTTTCACCTGGACCAGGACGGACCATACCTGCCTTGTAGGGAGAACATAATTGGGATCCAGCTTAGACACAAATGTCCTGAATCCAACGTCATCCACAATAGTGAAAGGCTGGGTATCCTTCACTATCATGGAGACTAGAGCTTCATCCAGCTCTTGTTTTCTGGTGGCTGGTTAAAAGGGAATAAATACAGTGTCTGTTACCTGTCTTTATTTGCACAACAAGCAAACATCAGCATGCAAAGATTGTGATAGTGTGTTTGTAATATAGTAATGAAATACCTTGGCTGGGTGAAGCTCCAGTTTCCTCCCTATTCTCATGCAAGGCACAGTAGTGCCTTAGCATGGATGAGGTGTTATTATTGTACCCCAACTCCTTGGAGCACAATAAACACCTCACCTTTACAGAAAATAAGAAACAGTGAAAAATACAGTTCCTCATAAGCAAACCTAATGCATCTGCAAATGTTCAGTTCGCCTTACCTTGTTAGGGCTTATCAAATCGAAATGTTCCCACATAGGGGAAATCCTCGTCTTTCTCCACTCTCTCAACTGACCCAACTCGCCTACAACAACCCACATTTTGAATGGAGCCTGTGGGGTTTCTAAAGCTGTCAAACCCCGCGCCAACATCTGAGCCACTTCCCGAAGCAGTCACGTGGTACAGCCAGGCAGCGAGGCTTCGGACGTCATCGTTTTCGGCTCCTCCCCTAAATGAAGCAAGCCTCGATACGCCCCCTCCATTACTCGACACACGCCTCGAAGCCTCGGCACATCACGTAACATCACTAGTAATTCCTTAAAATTGTGGGGAAAAGTACCAGTTCCCATGTTGGCCATTAAGTCCCAGTTAGCTTTTCATCTGGACACTTAGTAAAAAAATCATAAGCTTGAATTTTTTAACCACAAACCACTTGCTACATGTCAGAATTAGTCAAATATTTAATGCTCCAATATGCATCAGCAAATCAACAATTCAGTTCAATGTAAATAGAAATTAAATGTCGTAATATCCAGTATCAAGCAGTCTTCTAAAGACAGTGTTGCCGTCATGGCATGCTAACTGTTCCAATAGCTAACATTGGAATATTCCAATATTCCAATATGGATTTTTCTATATCTAAATGTGACTGTGCGGTGAAGCTAAAAATTAAACTACTGTAATAATTGGTGCAACAACATTTTGTCAGAAATATTTACAAATAAAATATAAATGGGGCATATGGGATCATTTCACCTCCTCTGGGTGTCACAGACACAGAATCTGAGCACCGGCAAGAGGAGCGTTCATATCTACTAGCTGGGGTTTATTTTACTATTTTTATGATTTACTTCATTTGTAAGAAATAAGCTATGTAGGAATATATGTGTGTGCCTGTGTTGCATTGTGCGTGTTTGTGTTTGTGTGGGTCAGACACACAACGTGTCCACATTTGTGTGGCTCATAAGCATTGTGTTGATTTTGTGCTCCACTTACATGAAGCGCATTAGGGTTGTGTTTGTGTGAGTTGTGTGGAAATTAGGGCATAAGCAAATTATCACTGATATTTAAGATAAGTTATAATTTGCTTATCTTAGAGATAAGTGGATTATCTCTAAGATAATAAGCAAATTATTACATATCTGTAAGATAAGTAATAATTATCTTATTAATTAAGATAATTATTATTAATATGCAAATTATTACGTATCTCTAAGATAAGTAATAATTTGCTTATTATTATCTGTAATAAGTAATAATTTGCTTATTATCTTAGAGATAATCAAATTATCTCTAAGATAATAAGCAAATTATTATGTATCTCTAAGATAAGTAAATGTGTGTCTGTAATAATTTGCTCGTCTTAAGCAAATTATTCTCAGGTAAGAGAAGATCCTACATCATGGTCCTGCTGCTGGCCTCTGGTCTGTTGTCTCCTCCCCGACTCTTTGCTCCTTCTATTGTGACAATAAACATTTCTTTAAAATATATCAAACGCAACAGTGAGAACAACTTTTGCAAAGAAAAAAAACAGGACTGGGTTTATTCCTGGCAACAACTAGCTATCAAGCAATGCAACATGGCTCAACAGCAACAGCAAGGGCCCCTCCTTTTCCAGTTCAGGCATTCGCCTTGTTAGGCCTACGACAAAGTTTATTTGCCCACAGCTGTTGAAGCCAATAGGACCTCATCACATCTGCAAAAAGCAGAGACGAGATGCTAAGGCCACTAAAACGGATCCCATTAAAAAACCTTGACTGCATCTAGAAACTGGTGGGGAAGGGCAACCTGTGGAGGGCAACCTGTGGAGGGCAACCTGCGGAGAGCAACCTGCGGAGAGCAATCTGTGGAGAGCAACCTGTGGAGAGCAACCTGTGGAGAGCAACCTATGGAGAGCAACCTGTGGAGAGCAACCTGTGGAGAGCAACCTGTGGAGGGCAACCTGTGGAGGGCAACCTGTGGAGGGCAACCTGTGGAGAGCAACCTGTGGAGAGCAACCTGTGGAGAGCAACCTGTGGAGGGCAACCTGTGGAGGGCAACCTGTGGAGAGCAACCTGTGGAGAGCAACCTGTGGAGAGCAACTCTCACTATGTTTCTCTAATCTGAACTATTTGCAAATTCAATTTTCTAGAAATTAATACTACCTTTTTGAGGACAATGTACATTAGTCAATAACCCGAATTTACATCATTTTTGAAATCCTGGGGGGAACCGGAGCACCCGGAGAAAACCCCACACTAACACGGGGAGAACAGACAAACTCCCACAGAAAGAGGCGCCTGGTTGAGAATGAAGAACGCTTTTCTGTGAAGATGCAGCACTAACCACTGCATCACCGTGTTGTCCTTTTTTGTTTTTTAGTCTAAAATATAAAATGTAATTTGGGGTTTTGAAAATGGTTCAGGACTGACCTGGACTCTTTAACTAGTTGCTTGTTTTAGAGGTTTTCTTGCTTTTCTCACCACAAATGTTTCTCCAATCGGAACCGTTTGCAAATTAAATTTTCCAGAAATTAATACTACCTTTTTTGAGGACAATTTACATTGGTCAATAACCCTAATTTATATGGTTTTGGAAATCTGTGGGAAACCGGAGCACCCGGAGAAAAACCCACGGTCATTTTTTTGGGGGGGATCTAAAATAAGAAATATATTTTGGGGTGGCAAACGGTTCAGAAATTACATTTTTTCCTAGTCGCTTGACTCAGAGGCTTTTTTGCTTTTCTTCTTGAACATTTGTGGTTTTCTGAGCCCCAAATAGTGTCGTATCTTCTTCCACACTGATTTTTCCTTGGCGACTGCCCCCACTGGTTCCTGTGACAGATTTTCCACAGAGCGGTCCGTCACGTCCATGGATTCTATGTTACTCTGCATGTTTTCCGTAAAGTCATTTACCTGGTTGGGAGAGGCATCAGGAACATCAATGTTTTCTGACAGGGTTTCCTCTGTCAGACGGTCCTGATCCATGGACGCAGTGTCAGAAACCTTGTCTTTCTCGTTTGGTTCTTTTTGTCTCGCAGGTCCTAATTCGTGTTTGTGTTGATGATCAGTTTTCATGTTTTGCTGCTGTGAGTTAAGCTCACAGCCGGAGGGAAGTTGTTGAAAAGCAGTCAGTTGTTTTAGGAGACTGTCTTTCTCAGCTTTAAGCTCGGTGATAATCTTCATGCCACTCATCATTTGCTCTGAATAAGTTTTAAACTCTTTATGTACATGCTGCTTAAATGTTTCTAACTGCTGCATTAGAGTCAGAACATTTCCATCATATCTGGCTTTTAGTTCTTGGTAATTAACTGTTGCGAACTCCAGAACAGATTGCAGATGTTTTATTACCTTAGTTGATTGCCATTGGAGGAAAGAGATATCTTCTGCAGTTTTCTGATTGAGGTTGTCCTTCTCTGCTCTGAGTGCCTTGATGAGCTCAATAAGATCATGTTTGGTTTTTTCCAAATTAGCTTCTGTCATATGAGTCACATCTGCTTCATACCTCGAGTTTAGTTCTAGGTATGAACCATTAATCTGCTCTAGTTCTCTCAACAGGTATTTCTCGGTTTCCTTGAAGCTTCTGATCTCCTTTGACATTTTCTCTATTAAATTTTGGTCCTGTCTGATCTTCTCTTCATTGACCATCTGCAGGTCAGCCTGACGTTTCCTCTCACTAATGTCTGCTTCAGATTTGGACTGAAGCTCCTCGTATTTAGCCTTCGTGTCATCCAGCTCTTGTTGGAGTGCTCTGTTTTTGTCTTTTAATTCCTCAATCCTTGACATGAACGCTCGCTCTGTGGCAATATGATCTACCTTCACTAGGTCTGGGTCCTCTTGCAGCTGCTGTTTTGTTTCGCTGTCCACCTCGGAATCGATAATTGCTGGGCTGAGAGTCTCTGGATTGTTGCACATTTCAATTTCCTGTAGTTGTTTCTTCAACTCGATGCTCCTGCCGATGAAAATCTCCTTAAGAGCCCTCTGTGTCTCTACCTCAGCTTTTGTTTCCTCCAGTTTTGTTTGGGTGTCGTCCAGCTTTTGGTTCTGCTCAAATAATTTTGCTTTCTCCATTTTTAAAAGAGAGGCAAGTCGTTGTATCTCTATGTGGAAATCAAAGGGAGGAGGTCTGTTCCCTACCCACCCATACTGACGTCCTTTGGCTAAATCACTGATGGAACAATTTTGGCTTTGATGTGCCATGTTTTGACAAAATAATACTTGTTCAAATCAGTCTGCTAACAATCTCACTGTAAAAGCGCTTTGCGTGCGTCTGAACTCCTCAGTTGTGCAGCAAGCAATGACAAGAAGGTAGAAGTTTGTTACATAGATAGAGTGCTGATGACATCACAAGCATGACTCTAGTTGTGACATCACAGAGTTTTCCTTCATCTTTGGAATGTGTTACCGTTGGTTACACTGTCTATGATGTTATACAAGCAGTTTATGGAGAGACGTTTTTTTTGGCAATATTTACATAAAATGTGTGAATTTAGATTTCCAGATTTGTTTCATTGTGTCCAATGAAACATAAAACCTTTCAAAAGTATTCACACACTCACACTTTTACAAACCTGAAAGTTGCAAAGAAAAATGATACTCTACTTTAAATCTTTGTTTTAATATGTAGCGTCGCTGCTGGCTATCTGTTTGTATTGGGACTTTTTTGTCCTCCTCTGTGATTCTGTACATTCATTTTCACGTTTAGATGTTTTCCTGTTGGCCTTTCTTTAAACCCCTCACGAGGCTCGGCAGCACAAACACTCAGCGATGATCGAGATCAGCGGGAGCTTACATCCATCAATCAGTTCTTGGTCCATTAAGTCCCCACAGAAATATTATCTGTTTCTTTTTGTCTTTTTTTTACTCTTGGTTTTGTGCTGCTTCTGTCTGCTGTCTCTCTTTGGATCCGTTTGGCCTGAGGTACCGGCTCTCCAGAACTAATCTAGACAAAAGTTTTCTCTTTTGTGATGTGATTAAAAAAAAATGCCTCAAAGTCTTTTGTATTATTATTATTATTATTTGCTCTACAGAGCTAAAGCTGGTGGAATAATCTGTTGGTCTCCTTTCTTCCTTTTGTAGAGATATTTGATATTTGAGAGATAAGACACGCCGTGTCTTCCATTTTGTTGACCCCAGTAAAGGTTCCTCATTTCTGCCTGCTACTATGATTGAAGTCTGAGTTCTCCAGCAATCAGTGCAGAACGATTACCAATGAAACATGCAGCAGGAGATCTCTCACCTGTGCAACAACACCGGCTGTTTTACCTGGAGGTTGATACTGATGGAGCTGACAGTCTATGAAGCAACACTGACCTGAAACATAAAATATGCTGCTATAATTGGAACTCTATAATGTAATCTCAGTAAATATGTTTTATACTATGTCTGTTTTTATAAACTATCGTATCCGTAATAAAAACAGATAGGTTGCTGAATCTAGCTGATGGGTCGGTCGGTTCTTGGTCGTTTCTTTCCTTGGAGTTTCTGGAAAACTGTCACTGCAGTAAGATTCCTTAGAAAGATCTTTGTATTGTTAATTGAGTTTAGCATCTTTATAATAAATAATTATTTAACAATAACACATTTTATATTAATTCATATGTTTGACAGATATTTTTACTCTTGCCTTACTACATGTTTATTTCCATTTTTGCAATGTTCCAGACTTGAACTAGAAAACCTGCCAACGTTCAGTCATTTCCACAGAATCATTCCAGTTTCTGACAGCTGGACTGTAGTTGTATCCCAGCTCCACACATGGAGCTGAAATTAACCCAAGAGTCGTTTGTTGCAAAGAGTTGGAAAAATTTAAGAGTCTTTAAATTTGATCAGTGAATTCATATGCAGACATTCACAATAACTGACTCCACTGGTGAAGATGAGCGTCGATCTGCAGCTTTAGAGCCATAGTGACGAATCTGGAAAATAATAAGTTCAAATTCCTGTCAGAATCTTAGTTTTTTTTTTTGTTTTTTTTGTTCTTTCTGGATTTATAGTTGCAGTTTGCTCTGCCCCTTTAAGAGGGAGGAGAAAAACCACATCAAACGCTAAAGGATGATGACATTTCTGCTTTTACAGCCAGAGGGTGTGTGGCTAATTATTAGTGTTTTTATGGCAGCACTTCTTTCTTTTTTTAATACCATAATTTTGGTATTATGATGATGATGATGCCCTGCGACAGACTGGCAACCTGTCCAGGGTGAACCCAACTCTCGCCTGGAACGTAGCTGGAGATAGACACTGGCACCCCTGCTGTGAAAACTTCCTACTTTATATGACCAAATTAGAAATTTGTGTAACTGCAAAGCCCTCAGGCTCCACAGATTATATACCGATTTACTTCTGGAAACTTGAAATAGAAACTTTAAGTTTCTGCTTCAGAAACGGTTCCTGTTAGGTTGGTAAGGTTAATAATAAGTTAATAAGTTAAGTTATGAGTTATAAGTTAATAAGTTGATAAGGTTCTTAAGTTTCTGAAGAAATCTATGTTTTCATCTAGGAGAATAATAAAATGTTTCAAGTAAGTTGCACACAAAAAGCAACAACATTTCCAATGAATATTGAGCAACTTAGCAGAAGTTGTTGGATCACTTCTTGTTTTCTCGCCTCCAGTCTTTATAAAAGGAGCTGAATCCAGAACAGGAAACAAGATTCTGGTTCCAGTTGGTCAGGATTTTCTCTTTTTAACACATTAACATGAACATAAAGTTTATAGGTCAGTTTTATATAATTAGTTGTTGCTTTTGCTTTTTTTTTTTTCCTTTTGATTTTTAGATCATTTTATGATTTAGTTCTGGTCTTTCTGAGCCTCAGTATTTAATAGTTTCCCATCATGCCCTGCCTGATCCCTCATCCCTCATGTCATGAATATGTGTGTATGACTGCACCGATTGCAGTTTTCTGGCCGATCCCTGGTTAACGATCTTTAAAAAGCCTGACCTGCTGATTTTGATTTATATGAATTTTTTTTTGTCTGACTTGTTGCTAAATACAGCAAGAAAGTCTGTAAGTTGGCAACAATGGTGAATATTGTTAACGGTAAACGTTCAGACCTGGTGGGTGGGTCTGTCAGTCAAACCTCTCACTGTAGAGCATAAGAGAACAGAGATTTTTACACCTTTGCTGACAAAGATAAGATCAGGGGATAAGATCAGCTTCACATGTCAGTATCGGCCGATAACGATCCCCCAAAACGAAGGAAATCGGTGCCCAGAAATCAACTGGTCGATAAATGAGTTGGCCAATAAATGTATCCTATTATACATGCATATAATGTAAACAGCACTATCAATTATGCAGGTGTGTGAATGACCTAATGATCGGACTGCTGATTGCTGACAGTCCACATTGTTAGCAGAGATGGAGGGCCCCAAAACCAAATTTTGCTTAAGGCCCCAAGGAGGCTTGGGCCGGCCCTGCTCCCATACATGTGAAGTCGGTTATGTGTGGGCGTAGGAATGTACAAATTGTTTATTAACCTGCGTCTTTTTAAAATTCTGCACCTGTAGTTCCTTGGAAATGCAAGGAGGCCGTTAAGATTGTGAAACATCACTGAACACCGAAGATTTTCATTGGAAAATCATTTTCCAATGAAAATCTTTTTACAACCATAAAAAACCTGCTTTGCTTCTTTGCTACCCCTCCCTCCTTAACATATAAAAGAGGATGGGATCACTGCAGGAAACGGGACTCGGGGTCTCTGGCTGGGAAAATCTTTGGATCTGAAAGGTAAAGTTTATTCTATCATATTTGTATTTTTTTATTATTATTATTCAAAAAAACATGTTTTCTAGTACGAAAAATTACAAATGTTGTTAAAAAATATTAGATTTTTTAAACTATGATATAAAAATAAATATTTTCTGTATGTATTTAATCACTGCACAATTTGAATTATTGTTATTTCAACACTGTGGCATTTAATGTTGTTATTAATGTGTTTATTCAGAACGGAGCACAAACTTGACAAAATGGACCAGATTAAAATAAAACAACATTCATGTGAGTATGTTATAGTTAATCAATAATTTTGTGAAAACCTGTTTGATTAAGATCACTGTTAGAGCAACAAAAATGAGAATTACTCTGTTATTCTTATGAAAGGTTGTGTGCATACAAACCAGACTATGTTTATGCCAGATATGAGGTTTGAAGGAACAGAGAGGGTTCTGTATGAAAATAAATACTTGGGTAAAACTTGACACATGAATAATGCAGCTGAAATATTCAGAAATGTATTTAAGTAAAGTAAAAGTTTACATGATTAGCAATTATAGTGGCTGAAAATTATAAATTTAAGATGTAACTGTGAAGGGTGGAGGTTGTGGGTAGATTGGAAAAAGATTTTTGTAGATTCTATGGAGACAGTAAAGACTTTACTTTTACTCTACTTAAATAAATTTCTGAATATTTCATCTTGCCAACATCCAGCTGCATTTTTTCATGTGTCAAAAAGGACAAATTTTTGGATTCGTTATTTTAATTGTTTATGTTTTTCATCTTTGTACCTCCAGTTGCTTTGGGCTTGTTGCTGCTGCTGCTGCTGTCTCTGAACCGAAGCCACTCTTCTTCTCCTGAGAGCCTTGCTAGAATCCTGGCAGATTGTTTGAATGATGCAGACTACAAAGCACTAGAAAACATAATGGAGAAAGGCCTTCCAAAAATAACTGAACCTTATCGTGTTGTTATCGTTGGGGCTGGCATGGCTGGACTCACTGCTGCCAAACTTCTGCAAGACGCTGGACATGAGGTAATGACACACAAGAATATATATTTGTATGTGGTGTGTGTGTGTGCGTGTATAAATTGTATCTGCTTAGATATTATTGACTTTTTTGCTGTTTCTAAATAAGGTAACCATTTTGGAGGCAAGTGAGCGCGTTGGAGGACGGGTGTTGACCCACAGGAATGAAGAAGAGGGCTGGTATGTCGAATATGGGGCCATGAGGATCCCAAATTCTCATCAGTGAGTAAAAATGTTTTCCAATATAAATCTGCTCTGTCTGAAAACATGAGGTGCTGATCTCAGAAATGAAATTTAAGCCTGATGTAGAGCTTAAAGTCACCATGTAAAAACTTTTCCACAGCATTCTGCTGAAGGTTATCCACCAACTGAACCTGACAGTGAATACATTCAATATGACTGATGACAACACCTATTACCTGGTGAATGGGAAGAAGCACAAGACTTCAGAAGTGATGAAAAATCCCAGCATCCTGAATTATGACGTACCAGCGAACGAGACAAAGAAAAACGCCAGTGAGCTGCTGCAGGAGGCATTACTGGAGGTAAATGGAGGAAGTGTGGGGTCTGCTAGCTGTGCTGGGGCTTCTACAGACTACTTAGATTTTTAGAAGAACACACAAAAAACTTTTGTTCAGATATTGTTTGTGTATGGATGGAATCCTGTATCCAGTAAACTGATCAAATTCTGCTTCCTGTAGGTGAAAGATTATATTATAAATCATACATGTGAGGAAGCTCTCAAGAAGTTTGATCACTACTCTGTAAAGGTAAGTTTCACTTTGCAGCATCCATGATTTGTATTTTTGCTCTTTTTTTATCTGGTTTTTAAATCCTCATGGGTCAAAACATATTTCTGTGAACAGGAATATCTGCGAGAAGAAACCAATTTGAGTCCAGAAGCCATTAGGATGATGGGAGACATACTGAATGAAAACAGCATCATGGCCAACGCTCTGACTGAGATGGTTTACCTCATGAATGACGTCAACGACTCTGTGGTGTAAGAGCAAAACAAAATGTTATTGTGACAATGCATTTAATAATGTCATGTTCCCCTAAGTATAAACATACCTGGAGTCTCCAGTGGCCTTTCACTTAAAGGACCTGAGCGTTTTTAGAGCACAAAAGACAAAAAAATTCAGAGTATATATCTCTACCTTATTTGCTACAGTGTTAAAGGATTTGTCTAAACACTTTACTTCCAAATGTTATTAAATTCAAGTGTTATAATCACTTAATCTGTGCAATATATGTTTAAAGAATGATTGTTTAATACAATTTGGCAGTAAAAGGAATCCACTGATCAAACATTCAGTAACAATTACTTGATTTGTTTCTAATCTCCAGATACAGCGAAGTGACTGGAGGGACAGATCTAATCCCCAAAGCTCTTTACAAAACTCTCAAAAAGGACACAGTCAAAGTAAACTCTACAGTCAAGAAAATCTACCGGTGTGAGACAAAAGATCGAGTCGTGGTGTCGTATCAGTCTGACCAAACAGACGGTCTTTCTAATATTACAGCTGATGCGGTTCTGGTAACAACCGCTGCCAAAGCAGCGCTCTTTATTGATTACGATCCGCCTCTCTCCGCCTCCAAGATGAAGGCTCTGAGGTCAATCCACTATGGAGGCTCCACCAAAGTTGTCCTCACCTTCAGTGAAAAGTTCTGGGAGAAAGAAGGCATCTATGGAGGAAAGAGCGTCACTGACCGACCCTCTCGATTCATCTACTACCCCAGCCACAGCTTTCCAAGAAACGATAAGATCGGCGTCCTCCTGGCTTCCTACACCTGGGCTGAAGACTCCAATCTCTTCCTGAGTTTGAGCGATGAGGATCTGAAAGAGTTGGTCCTGAAAGACTTGGCATTGATCCACGGCGACCAGGTCAAGTCCCTCTGCACCGGCATTCTGGTGAAGAAGTGGAGTCTGGACCCCCACAGTCACGGCGCCTTCGCTCTCTTCACTCCTTACGAGCACCTGGAGTACAATGCGGAGCTCCAGAAGAATGAGGGCAGAATTTATTTTGCTGGTGAACACACAGGCTTCCCCCACGCTTGGATTGAGACGGCTATAAAATCTGCAATTCGAGCAGCCAACCACACAAATACTGATGCAAAGAAACACCTAAACTCGGCCAGAGATGAGCTGTAAGGCCTTTAATCCTGAGCCAGTTGCAGATATTAGGGATCTTGATTCATTTCCAATGTTTCTGAGCTATCTCTGGATGTTTATTATCATAGTACATGTTATTGCTATTCTGCATGTTAGTAGTTTTTGGCCCCTGAATGGCACCTTTTATAGTTCTTCTTTGTGCAAGTCAATCTTCACTGATTTTCAAAAATTGATCAAGATAAAGAACTTTACATCATTTTGGAAAAAGAAACCTTTTTTCCAAGAAACTTTTTTCCACCACCTGTATATGTGGAACCGGTTTTGTTTGTTTGTGGAATTTGTGGGATTGTTTTGGTGCATTTTCTTTCCTTAAAGGCAAATTTTCATCTTTATTTTTGTTTCTGTGCTTATTCTTCAAGATCTAAAGTACCTATTAGCTAAAAGTCCTTGCAGCATTTTTATATAATCTGAAGCATTTTACAAAAGAAAAAAAATAAACAGTTGATGTAACAACTATGACTCTTGTGTTTTTCTTTATGGAGGCAGGATGTGAGTTGGCCTGACTTCTGGGTCAGGTTTGGGTTAAAGCCATGAATCTAAACCAGCCACTTCCTGAGGCTAAAAACGTCTCAAAAGCTCGTCAGTCAAAGAAGTAATGAAATAATGTAGAAAGAGTGTTACTGTAAAATTATCAATAGGCCTGGAAAGGAAGAGTAGTCATTATTTCCTTTCAAAAAGGAATAACATTAGTAATCCAGAAAACATTTATCAATATACAAAAAGATGCTGGGCCTCTTGTGAAGGATGTGGTGACATGCAGGAATATGTTCCTTTATGTATGACAAGATAAAGTCCAAATGTCATTCCTCTTCAAATAAAAGTGAAGAACATAACTTTAGTTGCAACATGGAGAATTTCTGACATTCCATGAAGGTATCAGTCTCTGGACATGCAAGATCTTGTCAGTGAGAAATGTTGCGTCATTTCTATGAAGTTATAATTCACTAGAGCATGTGCATACAGCCTTAAAGTAGAGAAAATGATCAGAAAGTTTTTAAATAAAATGAATAACCACATTTTTCTTTAAGATCTAATTTTGTAAAGCCTTGCAAAGACCTTTCCCACCATGATTGCATGTTACTCCTAACCCATTCCACACAGTGGATTTTCAAAAGAACCTGACTGTTCAAGCACTGCTACATCCTTAATGGAAAGTTGAGTGGAAGGAAAAGATTTTCAAAAAGATGTACAAACTATGGCAATAACTGTAGCCATGAGTGAATTGTAAAACAAAACTTATTCACAAGATTTCTGGGACATTCATTTAGGTTGTGGTAAATTCACCACCTGCAGATGGAAACTTTATTTTTTCTTCTTACTGACCCAAAGATAAGGCTGGAAGAAAGTTATCTTGTAAACCATTTCATTTTGGATTTTCATGAGCTGTAATCATGAAAGTAAATATTTCCAAAACATATCTGCCCTAAACTACAGAAAAGGATTAGGGTCACGAAAAAAAAAAAAAGAATCCTGAGATTAAAGTCAGAATCCTGAGATTAAAGTCAGAATTCTGAGATTAAAGTCAGAATCCTGACTTTAATCTCAGAATTCTTTTTTTTTTTTTTTCGTTGGCCCTAATCCTCTTCTGTACTGAACACCAGTCAGTGATCAGAGAGTAGTTTAAACTGGTTTTACAGCTCGGCTGTTGTAATAACGTAGCTAAAGCCCCTCAGGCTCGGCTCTTCTCTTACTTCCAGGTGATTATTTCACAATCTTTGCATCTTGTTAACGTTTCCTTAACTTCCTCAGAAAAGCAGCTGAAACTGCAGCATATTGGGTTACTGAGAGATTAAAAACTTTAATAGAATCATTTTGAAAAGGTCAAAGTTGCTTTTCATTAATCATTGTTAATGGAATAAAATATAATCATTTCAGTACTATTCTTCAAATCAAACTTTTTTTTCCAGAAGTTTAAATTTAAAGCTCGTCTATTTTTGTCATCTTCTGTCCATTTCTGTTTTTAGAAACTTGCAAAAGAGGAAAGCATGCAAACTACATGCAGACTTGAACTCAGAACTTTTCTTTCTGCAAGGAAACAGATCAACACTAAGGAGCCTCATGTACTTTTACCAGAAATTATTATTTTAAAAAAGAGAGAAACGTCAAACTGATTGAAACTGATGTGGTAAAATGTATAACTGAGTTGCATTTATTTTTCATCCTGTGGCAACAAATCAGCTGCTACATATATCAGGTCCAGAAACAAGATTTTCTGCTTTCTGAGTCATTCTGTCATTCAGAGGATCCACAGAGGAAGTTAAACTGGTGCAGAGAGTAA
This sequence comes from Xiphophorus hellerii, assembly GCF_003331165.1. Classification (NCBI taxonomy): domain Eukaryota; kingdom Metazoa; phylum Chordata; class Actinopteri; order Cyprinodontiformes; family Poeciliidae; genus Xiphophorus; species Xiphophorus hellerii. Next base: position 26,507,781 of record NC_045685.1, read on the forward strand.
AAGTATCAAACCAGAGGCAGGACAGATCCTAAATAATGAAGATACAACATGCTTTAAATTCAGTCACACTAATATTTATAGTTATAGCAGAAAAATAAAGAATGATTCAATGATTGTGATCAAATGTTGCTGTGAAAACTTCCTACTTTAAATGACCAAATTAGAAATTTGTGTAACTGCAAAGCCCTCAGGCTCCAAACATTATATTTACTATTTACTTTCATCTAGGAGAATAATAAAATGTTCCAAGTAAGTTGCACACAAAAAGCAACAACATTTCCAATCAATATTGAGCAACTTAGCAGAAGTTGTTGGATCACTTCTTGTTTTCTCGCCTCCAGTCTTTATAAAAGGAGCTGAATTCAGAACAGGAAACAGGATTCTGGTTCCAGTTGGTCAGGATTTTCTCTTTTTAACACATTAACATGAGCATAAAGTTTATAGGTCAGTTTTGTATAATTAGTTGTTGTTGTAAAACCTTTAATCCATTTGAAAGGTAAACTGGAGGTGATTATAGAGATCAATGCTTCCTCAGCAGGCAGCTGGACCTCTGAGAGCAAAACCCAGAAATAAATCTCATCCTTTGGATCTGATGAAGGAACCTTCACTGACATGACAGCTTGGTTTAAATGTTAATAAAATGTTGTACATTGTCTCTTTATTAGTGAATAAACAGCTAAAACAGCATAAATGCCTGGATCACTGACAGACATGGACTAATGTGTTGTAATATTTTTATATTGTTCAGAATTGAGCCTGACTTTCTATTAACTGCCTTCTGTCCTCATTTTTCTAATAAATTAACCAGAAAAGAATCAGTTGACTCAAATATTCATGAATTAAAGTTTTTAAACCTGATATGACAATTATTTTTCTTTTTTTTGAGAAAACTGTAATAAGTTTTTGATAAACTGTTATTCAATAATGTAGATCTTCTATTTATGCATTGTATGTTTACTGTTTATAGTTGTTTGGATACTATAACTCGGTTTCTGGAAAATGCTTTTATTTATTAAGAAAAAAAACATTACAAATAAAAATGACTCTTGTGTGGATCATGTTTGAAACCACTGGGCTTCGTTATAATTAGGTCATTTAATCTCAGGGTGGATCCTGCAGAGGTTTGTTTGAGAACATCAGAGGCGACTGAACGGCCAGATAAGGTCTCTCTTATGTGTTTAGCTTCTTTTTTATTATATATTTTAATGCTCTGTTTTTTCTTTTGGCTTATTATTTCCTGTTAGTGCTTTCCTTTTGATGTTTAGATCATTTTATGATTTAGTTCTGGTCTTTCTGAGCCTCAGTATGTAATAGTTTCCCATCATGCCCTGCCTGATCCCTCATCCTGTTCTTGTGCATTATTGTCAGTTTTTAATGAATACCAAATACATAAATAAATAAATACCAATAAAGGCCAATTTAACAAATACCAAATTCTGCAACATCCAGACACCATCTAGTTCATGACTGCTTTGTTTGACCTGTTTGTTTCTGTTTGTCATCACTCCAAGGAAACGGATCAAATCAAAGATTTAAACTGTCATTTCTGCAGCCAACTCCTGTTTTCCTCCTGTTTGTCCACTAGATGGCAGCATCTTCAGGTCTGTAAGGGTTTAACATGCAGCCTTGGAACAGTGGAGGAATCTTAAGGAACCTGTTTTACTGAGACCAGCAGAATTAAATCTACTGTACATAATTCAACCTAGTTTAGTCGTACCAGACAATATGCAAAATGACATTAAATATTAATGTGATCAGTTATTAAGCAACTTTTAGTCTCAGATTTTAAATCTGAAGACAGAGGATCTCAAATGTAGCTGTGGATGAATGTGGATCACATTATGAAATGACTTTCTGATTCTGGTGGCATCACTCATCTTCTACAGTGGAGTACGTTGCAGATCAGTACATCAGGAATGACCTTTGACCCTGTACAGGAAACTGAAAGGCTCCCGTTGCTTGCATGAAGTCGTTGCTGGACTGGAGAACTCCTTCAGTCACAGACTGCTGCATCCTAAATGCACATCGTAGCGTTACTGCAGATCCTTCCTCCCAGCAGCTGTTAGACTTTTCTAAATATCTGAGCTCCAAATTATTTTATTAAGTTCTTTCCATCTCTGCTCTTATTATTTCCATATTCTTGGACTTTTTTTGCACAAATATACAGAGAAGTACGTTCATATTTTGTAGAGTATCTCACTCAGTTACACGTTTATTAGAATCTGAATATGCTAATTTTTCATAACTACAGTATTTTCCCGCCATACATTTGACCTCGCTGTAGTCTATATTTTATTTTCTACTCTGATAGTTCTCTTTACGTTTATCTTCTTCCATTTTCCTTTTACTTGCTGCTGCTGACATCTTGATTTCACCACTGAGGGATAATTTTGGATATTTCTGTTCGACATTCTGTCTAAACTCTCGGTACTGAAACTTCCAGCTCTGCAGTTCTGATGTCGCTGCAGTTCAACTGGGAGGAACTGGTTTGTCTTTTGTTTCTTTTCTCTGATGCCCTGGTGGTGATGTTGGTGGCCAGATGTGAAACTGATGTTGTCGTGTTGGTTTCTGTAACTGGTTCATTTCCTGTTTTACGCCCAGCGTTGTCGTTCTCACGCCAGTCTAGATGTGGTGGGTTTTTGTTCACACATTTTCTCAGGTTGTAAATATTCTGAAGCAGAAACTGGACACAATTTAGGGAACGTTTATAGTTGGACTAAACTACAAACATTATATTTCATTATATTTACATCTGATAGAAAGTAACTATTAATACATTTTGTGAATTATTTGTTGGTTTAGGGGAGGGTTTCTGATTTCCTGAGTAAAGGCAGGATGCTGCAGACTAACTCAGCATTCAGAAAGAGAAAAGCCTCTAACCTGCTAACTGCTCTGTAAGTAAAAGTTTTGAATAAAAATGATTTTACTTTAGTTTTCCACATGCAAGTTTCTTTTCATCAACCTCATCCTTTTATATAATTGGTTTATGAATGATGGTTTTCTGCTTAATGTTTAACTAAACAAGGTTTTTAAGGGTTGGGAATGTTTCAGTTTGACAATGTAGAAGATTTTACTTCACCAAAAAACTTTTAAAATTAAAACTAAGTGTACAGTATTAATATTACTCACCTTAAACAGTGATATTATATTTCTAAATAGACTAGAATCAGTGTTGGCATCACTTTGACAGTAAATGAAACTGATTCTACGTTTACTGTCAGTTTGAGGAACCAGATTTCCCTTCCTGGGTAAAAAGGTTCAGTAACTGTTTTGTAATCTAAAGTTGTGGGTTTGAGTCCAGCTTTCTCCAAACCTGGATGAAGAACTTAATCCCTGTTGAGTAAATCTGGTTGTTTTCTTAATCAGAAATGATTCTGGCATTAAAGTATTGATGAAATATGAACCTGTGTTTGTTTGACCTTCAGCTGTCTGGATTATTTGTGTGGCTGTTAATGTGGATGTTTGTTTGCTAATTTATCATCTGGATATTTAACACATTTATAATTTAAACCTACTTTTTCAGGACTGCGGTTCATAATTCATGTTTTGGAAACGATGTAGCTGAACTGTGGTTTTCTCAGTAGTTGTTGATCAGACTGATTAAATGTGGCAGAAGGTGAGAGAGTGAGTGAGTGGGTGAGTGAGTGAGTGAGTGAGTGAGAGAGTGGGTGAGTGAGTGAACCAGAAGAGGTGATGATGGCGGCCAGGTGTCCCGTAACAGACAAAACGCTGATAAAAAGACAAATAAAGCCAGTTGAGGCTCAGATGGTCAAAAACGGTTGGGCAGCACGAGGCAGACATGAGAGGAAAGATGATTAAAGTGAAAAACAAATGGAGACGAGCTGATTGTGCTGCCAGGCTTCTGAACATCTCACTCTATGAAACACCAGAAAAATATGCAGAGGCAAAGAGAGGGAGGATTATAGAGGAGGGAGAGACACGCGGAGGAATCGTAACACTGACAGGTTTAACAGTTTGATCATCGTCAAGGTAAGTCTTCACCTTCACTATTTATTCTGCTTTTGCTTTTTAACCTGATATGTATGAAATATGAACCTTTGTTTGTTCGACTGGAGAAACTCATTATGCCAAGTTCAGTTCCGTTCAGTTCAGTTCAGTTCAGTTCAGTTCTCTTTACGTCTAAAACTGCTGGATCAAAACTGAAGCAAGCAGGAAATAAAAAACACTGAGCTGAAAGTAAAAGTCTGCTTTGAAAACTTTTATCAGTATATCTTCTTTTTTTATCTTCTTTGTGGTTCTGACTTGTAAAAGGTGCTGATATCTAAAAACACATTTCATGGTTTCATTTCCTGGTGCTGACTGCAATACACTGGGCTTTTATACACATGTTTTATATGTTTATAAAAACATGTGTATAAAAACATGTTTTATACACATGTTTTTATACACATTCATACCATCATAATTGTCCTCCAAAGAATTAGATCCACTGATGTTCTTTGTATTTCTTAGAAAACAATTAATTCTGGTAATTCTAAGTTAAATAAGAAACGTTTGGTCTGATTTAAGTTCAGAGATTGTGAGGAAAAAATTTGTCTTTTTATTCAGCGTATGTAAACATCTGGTTTCAGCTGTTTGTACTTTGTGCTTATGAATAGCAAAGAAGTTAAAAATTCAAAAATATTTCCTTTATCCTAGGGAGAAAAATAAAATCCGTTTTTCTGTCATAACCTCTGACTGAAGACACTTTGTCATCATCAGAGTCACATCAGGAGGATTATTCTTTGGATTGTTCTTTGTTTTATGAAACGTCCTGCTTTGTGCGTCCAGCTTAATAAATAGATTTATTTTTACCAGTTATTGAACATTTTTAAGTCTCAGAAGTTTCAACCGCAGCAGATGATGGCAGAAGAGATCACACTCAGACTTGCTGCTTCGCCAATGAATCTAATTTTATCTCTGGCAGAAGTCTAATGTTGTAAACCAGTAAATTACTCCCAAAGCAGCTGACTTTGGTCTCACAGTTCTTGTGTAAAACATCCATGAGGTCCAAGTTCTGCTTTCTAACAGTGCTGTACATTTCAGCAAACTGAAAGTGTCTTTAATGGAAACCAGAAAGCACACGTTGACCCACACAAATTAAATCCCCGATTATGAAATTCAGCTTTTCTGGGGAACTTTGAGGGGAATATTTATTTTATTTATATTGCATACTAACGTTAATGTTTGTGTTTTTGTAAGTGGAGGGGAATCTCAGCTGCAGAGGGACATTTTCAATCATTTGACGTTTGGAGCAGGTAGTTCAGCACATCGTCAGCGTTGATTAAAATCCAAAGTGGATTTTAAGATAATTAAACAACTCCATTCTGAAAATTTAATTTGTGCTTTCACTTCCTCCTGAACTTTGCTGACCCCTGACTTGGTTTCATGGTTTTTATGTATCATGATTTGCACGGGGAATATTGGAAATCAGTGTTGGCCATCAGCTAAACTCTCTGGTTCAAACTTCCGTCTGTTTATCTAAACTCAGTTATTCAGATAAAAGTTTACACTAGATAAGACAAATGATTGCAGCTGCTTGAACAAAAAGCAAAACTATTTCCTGTAATAAGCAGGTACGATGTAAGAACACGACTTCGCATGAATTCAGGAAACAATAAAAAAAGAAAAGAAAAAAAAATCCAGACCTTTGCTTTCTGGAATTTATTCATGTGTTTTAGGTTATTTGTTTTGTGATTTAATAGATGGTGGATGAGACGGTCGTATAAAAACATGAGTCATTCACTCATGCAGTCTGACTTGTTTAGCAATAACAAGGGAAAAAAACTGTCTAAAACCGAAAGCATTCGTTCAACTTCTGAAGCGCAGCAGCAAGTCTGACTGGAGTCCCTCACAAAGGTACAGAAATATCTAATGTTTTAATATATTGATTTACTTCAGAGAATATTTTCTTTAAATGTTGATATTTTACAGGGTTTTGGTTTTAAAGTTTTTGTCTTATGAAAGTAAATCCAGAGAGAATTTAATAAATTTAGTTTGAAAAAGTTCTACCTTACCTGAGATGTTTTGTCGTCAAAAAAAAATCACAATGTTATTAATTTTGCCATTTAAACTTAAAATGCATCTGCGCATAGATTTAAAGATAAAATGAAAGATAATATTGTGAATGTTTATTAAGATTACAGCATGAAACACATACAGTGCAGGCTTCTCACACAGCATGTTATTTCATTTTATAATATTCTTAGATACAATAATGTGAAATTCTTTGGTATTTTCTAAATAAATCACAACAAATAGCATTTAATCGTACAGATGATGAATCCTAGAAGTGCACAGGTATAAAATTTTGTTACATTAAAGATGAGACAAAAACATTTCTAATTTTATTTCCATTTCATCTTCAGCAATAAAGAGGAAACAAGAAAATAAAATCTGAGATGGGTCGGCATGACGGGAAATCCAAAACATGTGAGTATTTTCACTTGAAAATGATAAGTAGGAGTTTAAACTGTCTAACAATGTTTGTATGAATGAAGCAAAGTGATGAATGAATATGTAGAAAGTGCAGATCAGCAATATCACAGTTCTTTCATTTCCTGTCTGCAGGAAAAAACCACTGAGGAATATTTAGTTCTGCTTTATGACCTGGAGGTCAACATGATTAAAGTCTTTTATTCTCACTTAACAGCCACTGAAATCATGTGACCAAATTTAGAAGAGCTAAACTCTTGAACTGCTTTGATTTTTTAGAAAATAAAAAAAGTTTTCAATTTGTAGCGTAGAAATAAATTTGCACATTAAACCTGCAGAACTTCAGTTTATTTCAAATATTTTCCCAGGAAATCAGGTCAGTTTGACTAATAGTTTTAGTTTCTCTTTCCAGTTGCCATCAGTTTGCTGCTGCTCACTGTGTGCTGCAGCCACATCACTGCTGCTAGCATGAAGGAGCATCTGGCCGAATGCCTGGAGGACAAAGACTACGACCTTCTGCTGGAGACGCTGAAAAACGGCCTTCCATGCATTAATACCTCTAATCATGTCGTTATTGTTGGGGCTGGCATGGCTGGACTGACCGCAGCTAAACTGCTTCAAGATGCTGGACACGAGGTACTTAGAAATTATAGCCTCAATCAAGCAATTTGCAATCATAAACCTTCTATACCTTCTTGTCTTGTCCGGAGTGTGTGGAGGTGTTAGGGTAGAGGCAGCACACAGCATGTCAGAGAAAAATAAACAATGAAAACAGAGGAAAAACATGTGAAGTCAACTCACCAGATGGAAATTAAATCCAGGAATTAGTTAAGAGTGATGTCACTGAGTGATGACCCCAAATGAATAAATGGATAAATGAAACATATGAAGCATTATTAGAGTTTCAACAGCAGCTAGAATGACTGAATTAGGACAAAACAATGTAGTTTACAATGGGAAACAATTGGAAACTGGTACAAAGGTTCTAATAGCTCCTTTGTACCTAATAGTACAAAGAAATTATTAGAACAAACCAGGAAGATGATCATTACTGGATGATCAGCTGCCCGTTCTCTGAAAAGGCTTGTCGAATGGAAACTGATCTAACTATCAGAGTTTACTCATCGTTAGTTAAATGTGATTAAATGAGTAAATTGCTTATTTGTTCACTATTCATTTCTTTGATATTATACAGAGCCACATAGTTTCCTACATTAGTTTATTCATTAGTCATTCAAATTTATACATAATACTGCAAGTGCATGACAGGATTGTGTGACATTGAGATAACTCCTAAAGCTCACATTCATTTATTTAACCAGGTGACCATAGTGGAGGCCAGCGGCCGCGTTGGTGGACGAGTGGAAACCTACAGGAATGAGAACGAGGGCTGGTACGCTGAACTGGGAGCCATGAGAATCCCAAGTTTTCACCAGTGAGTTTCCCACACAAATCTAAACTTTCTAAATAAAAAAAACCCGACAATAAATGTGAATAGAGAAAGCCTACAGATGTACTATACACACACAGAAGTTGCAAAATGTTTTGTGGATACATTTATGTCCAGTAAATCAAAGAGTTTCTAAGGAGAAGCAAACAGTTTAGAAAATTGGAGGCTAAACTAGAGTTCTGGTTGGAACATGAAAACTATCGTCCTTTTCAAACAGGTTTAACGTCTTTGAAGGTTTTAACTGTTTGCCAACAGGATCGTCCTCTGGTTTGTGGAGCAGCTGGGCCTGAAGTTGAGCAAGTTCACGATGGACGACAACAACACATATTACCATGTCAACGGGGTGAAGAAAAGAACGTATGCAGTCAAAGCAAACCCTGATATCCTCCAGTTCAAAGTGCGAGACAGCGAGAAGGGGCGTTCGGCCGACCAGCTGCTGCAGGCAGCTTTGAAAAAAGTACGTGGAAAAAATCACAACTATTTTCACTTGTAGCTGCAGTATGGACTGAGTTTTGATGGGTTTTTTCTTTATTGGAGGCAGAAGCTACATGTATAAAACATTTTGGATGCATCCCTGAGCCAAACACATTCACACACACTGTGGGAAGACAAACGCCAATATCAGAGTGTGTTGCAAAAACTTGATGTTTCTATAAAACTGGTGGAAAACAAACAAACATGGATCAGAAAAAATCTGAAAAAATACAAAACAATCCAGGTCAGGTGAAAATCTTCTGAAAAATGTTAAATGTGTCATCAACTAGACCAGGTTTCTAAAAGGTTGAATTTGGCACCAAAGATCTGATTATCACCAGAAAGCCACCAGTGAAACATGGTAGTGGCAGCAGGATGATCTGGGATTCACATACAGATTGATGTAGATAAGATTTAGCCTTAAAATGTAATAGATTTGAATTTAGTGAGTTATGATGATCAGACACTTTGGCGCTCTAGGTGAGATACTGTGAGGGAGAAGAGCTATGCTAATTTTTTATATCTAGTATTTAATATTTTTCTATGCAGTTTAATTAGTGCAAATGTTTCCATAGTAGGAAACCACATAATTACCTACTAGTTTTAACAAAAATAGTGAAAGTTTTATTTGTTCTTGCCCCGTTTTGTGGCGCCCGTAACACCTGGAGCCCCCAGCCAGGCAGAGCAGGGCCACATAGATAGAGGAGGGTTGGAGTTACATTCCTGCAAATGTAAAGCAAGATAATGATGTCATGTTACAACATGCAACACAAATAATGAGCTGGAGTCAAGCAGCAAGTTCATGTTGTTCATGATTCATAAAAGGTCATTTCACCCTGAACAGAGCTGATTGTTTAATGTTAATGTTAAACTAAAAACTTCAGGAAGTAAAGATTTGTGTAAATATCCACTGGAGAAAAGAATGTAATATTTTAAACTACCTATATCAGCTAATATGTGGTGGAGCAAATTTCCATGTTCTTGTAATCTGTATTTCTTTAAAAAACCCAGAAAGAACTAAAACATTAATGGTTGCAGCGACAGCAACCATAAAACCTCAGAGTTTTTTCACTTCACTAATCCTGATGAAGTTTTTCTTTCTTTCTCGTAGGTCAGAGATGAAGTGGAAACTCACGGCTGCAAAGCTGCACTGAAAAAGTACGATCATTACTCTGTGAAGGTAAAGCACAGCGGCGCTTCAACACAAACTGGTTTATTACTTTAAACTGGTAAAGAAAGGATGAAAGCAGCAAATACAGCTGAAACCTTGAACTTGAACCTAAAAAATTACTTTGGGATTAAATCTAACGTTTTCTTATTTAAAGAACATTTACTTCTGCATGACTCTGTGGTTTTCATTTTACTGTATGGCTCTGTAGGTTTGGAAATAAGGAAAAATGGCATGACATTAATATTTCTTTCTTTGTTTTTAACAGGAATATTTGAAAGAAGAAGGGAATCTGAGCCTTGAGGCCATCAGGATGATTGGAGAACTTCTTAACGAACAGAGCATGATGTACACGGCCCTGACCGAGATGATCTACGACCAGACAGACGTCAGCGACAACGTCACGTAAGACCAGGCAGCCGAATACCATCAGATCAGGAGGGCAGAATATTTAAATATTTACATTATGTACAGTTTATCGTTTCACTTTCAGAATGATTCTGTATTTTACTGACTTTAGTCATAAACAAAAATATTCCTCTGAACGCAAATTACATTTAAAGTAACCATCTTTTGTTGCACAGGATATTTTTTTTAACCTGGCTTCACATAAAAGTTTCAGAATATAATATATAGAATATGATTTTAGGTTTTCTTTTCCATGCTGAATAGTGCGTCTGGTTTAAGCCGACATTCTCTCTGTTGGGTAAGTTGCCAGAACGAAGCTGCAGCAAAACAAAATGATTCATGGCTGGAGACTCTAGACAAGCCTGAACTTGTGTGTGAGATGTATAGCCTGCAGAAACGAATAAAAAACACAAAGCAAATGTTTTACCACGTCTTTTGTATTCAGTTCAAATTAATTTTCCTTGAAATATGCAGCAGTAAACATCTGTACTGTAGCTTCACCTAGACAAAGAAAAGTTAATTGACTGATTTACATATACTGTAAGTTTTAAATTAGGTTTTGTCCTATAAGATATTATTCAGTTTTAAGATCTTATGAGTAGAAATAAAGAATAAACATAGATATAATATTTATAGCCCCTCACTTTGAGAAACTGTTGTTGTCTTAAACACTGAAATTCAGCCAAATCCAGACAATCACAATTTTCTTAGTGCAAAATCAAAATTCAATGACAATAAAGTCATTCTAAATCTACTAAGTTCAATGCAAAATATGAATAGTTGGATGTTTTACTCCCTTATTAACCGAATCTGTATTTATCATCACAAAACAACATTTTAGGATGAATCTTGTTGCTGATCTCAGTGTTTCCTTGTTGTTTGAAGGTACTATGAGGTGATTGGTGGGTCGGACCTCCTGCCCAGAGCTTTTCTCACGTTGCTTCATGGTCCGATTCTCCTGAACTCCAAGGTTCAGCGCATCAGCCGGTCAAACACAGGCGTCACCGTCTCCTACCAGGCGGACCAGGAATCCTCTCTGCGCCACATCGACGCCGACGCCGTCCTGGTGACGACCACCACAAAAGCAGCTCTTTACATGGACTTCGACCCGCCGCTGTCCATCCAGAAGATGGACGCTCTGAGGTCGGTCCATTACGACAGCTCCACCAAAATCCTCCTGACCTTCAGCCAAAGGTTCTGGGAGAAAGACGGCATCAGAGGGGGAAAGAGCATCACCGACCGGCCGACACGATTCATCTACTACCCGAGCCACGGCTTCCCAGGCAACGACTCCATTGGCGTCCTCCTGGCCTCCTACACCTGGTCTGACGACTCCCTCCTCTTCCTCGGCGCCAGCGACGAAGAGCTGAAGGAGCTGGCTCTCAGAGATCTGGTCCTGTTGCACGGTGACAGGGTCAGGTCGCTCTGCACCGGTGTTCTGGTGAAGAAGTGGAGTCAGGATCCATTCAGCCACGGCGCCTTCGCTCTTTTCACGCCTTACCAGCACCTGGAGTACGCAGCGGAGCTCTTCAGGAGCGAAGGCAGAGTTCACTTTGCTGGAGAGCACACGGCCTTCTCGCACGCCTGGATCGAGACGGCCATGAAGTCGGCCATCAGGGCCGCCGCCAACATCAACACGGAGGCCATATTGTTTTCAGACAGATGCAGAGGGAGAGATGAGCTCTGAAACCAAAGAAGAATCAAATTCTGTTCATTTGTAAATGAGAAACATTTTGTAATTTGTTTTATTTGGGTTTTTGTCTAGTTGCATCTGATGGCAGTGCCACAGAAAAAAAAGAATTCTGTGATTAAAGAGAGAAAAATGTAAATATTCTGAGAAAAAATGTCAGAACAGATTAAAGTTAAAATTCAGAGAAAATAGTCAGGATTCTTTTTTTTTTTTTCTCAGTGGCCCTGATCATCTTCTGTAAAACTCTGCAAATAAAAACAATGTTTTTTAATCATTTTTTATTAAATTAATTTATTCTGCATGTCTTACCTTCTCAAATGTTAGCATAAAAGACTTTACAATTACAAATTTGGCAGATTAATTTCATTTATTCATGAATTAAATTCAGATATATACACACAGTTCATTTTTCCACCTGTTCATTGTCTGATTATGTCGGGTTCAGTCTGTCCACCACAGAGCAACATCAAGAGCAACAAATAAAAAACACAAGAGTTTTATAAATATATGCACGCAATGCAAATAAACTGCAAAAGATTATTTCAAAATACATTATAAAATATAAAAGATGCAGTCAACCACTGTGTTTTAGGATCAAACTCAAACTGAACTGCAAAGAAGAAAATTCAAAAACAAAAAATAGAAATAAGACAATAAACAAAAAGAACCACAGAACAAAAACAGCATAAAACTGAAATCAGAAAACAAAGATCAACCAGCAGCTCTGGGAAGATCAAGCTTTCAACAGAAGAGAAGAAAAATGTCAGACAAACCCGTCCTGCTTCATTTTCAGGAACGTTCCTCAGAAAACCGGTTGGTGCAGAGAGAGGAAGGACGAGCCAGGAAGAAAGCAAAAAACTGGGTGTTAAGTTTTTATATTTAATAAGTATAGATGATGGAAAAAATGAAACATTCATTTATTTTCAAGTATTTTTACAAACTTTAGGCCATGCAGGCTATGACACTGATCAATTAGGGCAGCTGAAATTAGACTGTGATCTTCAAAGAAAGCCTCATATGCAAAGACTGGAACCAACCGGGAATAAATAAAATTATTAGAGAATTAGGGGCCTAACATGAAGCCCTGTGGAACGCCTCACAAGAGTGAAATGGAGGAAAATACAAGGTTAGAAAAACTTTGGCCTGTTAAGTTAAATATCTGAATCACTCCAGAATCTCTGATTCCAACTTCCTGGTCCTGAAGAGGGTAAAACTTTGACTTAATATCTGAATCCAGAAAGTTTATTTAAAGTACAAGCATGATTCATCTGTTCTTGGTTGGAAATGTATCATATTAAAGTGGAACTAACGCCGCTCCCAGACAAATAGGCCCCTCTACTGCCTTTTATTTCCCTAAAAATCTGGAAACTGTTTTCTAAATTACCAAAGAAGCACTCATTGCTCTGCAGAAACGATCCAAAATGGTAAATGTCTGCACTTGTAGAGCTCTTTATCAAGATCAGAAGGCCCCAAAGTGCTTCACGCTACATTCACTCATTCACTCGTTCACACACTGATGGTGGGGAGCTGCTGGATAGTAGCCACAGCTACAATAGGTAGACTGACGGAGGTGAGGCTGCATTGTAGCGGCGCCACCGGGCCCTCTGACCAACACCAGCCCAATTTATACAACTTATCTGCAAAAAAACACAATTTAGGATTTGGCTAGCTTATGACTTTAATGTAAAGCTCTTCATTTGATCCTAAATCGGTGAAGTTTATCTATTAGACATTCTTTGGAAATATTATTAGATTCCTCACACAAGTGTAACACATTTTTGTTTTTAATTACTCGTTTTTTGGTGTTTTAAGTGAGACTTTGATGATTGGGAAATGGTCAGTGTGATTTAAAACTTCAGAAATCCCAAAACATTAAAGTTTACTAATCAGTAGAGTCAAGTGGTTTTCTGAAATCGAAAGAATTTTTCTTACTTCTCTTTTTCACTCCCTACAGACAACATTCCTGCTTGCAGAGGTCACTTCATGCATGTGACACGGAGAAGAAAATGTTTGGTTACCACATAAAAGAAGATTAAAAATTAATCTTTGGAACCATTTCCTTGTTTGTGTTTTACACATCATCAGGCAGATTTCACTGCTGTCAGCTGATTGAATGATGTGTTTGAGAAACGTCCTACACTGAGAGAGATGAGCAATAACCCACAGCAGCAGATGTGAAATTATACAGTAACTAACTTCAGCTTTGAGGTTTTGTTGAAGCCAACATTAGCTATTAAAATATGAGGATACAGAGAATCAGGGCGGTTGGCACAAGCTAAAAAAACGTTGCATTAATGAACTTTTACAGGTTGATCATGAGACTTGAGTGGTTGATCAACTGTTTGCATGACCTGATTAAAAGTGAAACCAAAATCAAACCAACGGTTTCTCTGTGTATTTAAAAGGAAGGCGTCTCTTCTGGGAGGGTTTGGAAGGTGAAGAACGATAGAAAAGAGACGCCGTCTCCATCGGAGCGCACGTTTCTCCTACAGCAGATAAGCTCCTCTTTAGGTAAGTTTCTTTAATTTGTCCTCTTATAAAAGTGAAATGAGAAAAGAAATATGTCGAAGATGAATAACCTGAACCTCGTGTTAAACAAACATCAAACTCATCTTAGAAGTCATTTTCTTGGATTTATTCTCTTAAAATGTAACTAAACATGACCAAAAAATGCTAAACATATTATATTTATATTTATGCTTTTAGTTTAAAGGTGTGTTTCCTGCTTCACTTGCTGACTATTTTCCTCATTTTTCTCAATGCTTGTTATAGAAACCTGAAGATGGGGCCTCATGTGCTGCTGTGGGCCTTATGTAAGTATTTCATGACCTTCCTGAAAGTTGGGAATTAAAATAGCAGAGCTGCTGTTTTCTGTATATGAATAGTTTAGACGCAGTCAATAAATCTGAGTATTATTGAAAAGTCAATTTCTTTCATAGCTCTGCAAAAGCCTTTATTTCTGTTAATTATGATGATTTTCTGCGTCCACTTGATGAAAACATGATATTTAAATTTTGAGTGTTACATCATAATAAAAACATTTTATACAGAAATGTAAACCCAATCAAAACTAATACCTGCTTAAAGATGGTCCAATTTCAGAAAGTACTTTTATTCTGACAAATGAACCTCATCTGAGCAAATATTCTAATTTATTAAATATTACTAATTTCTGAATATCCAACCTATATTTACAGGAATTTGTCCCTGATTTTTTAGCAACATAGTTTGAAAGTTACAGATTGATCCGGGTGTAATAGTTTATAGAAATATGACTTTGAATAATCTGGTTGTTTTCTGAAATAAAAAAACAGAAAATGCACTAAATACAATTTGAGTTTTATGCTTAAATCTTTAAATGAACAACGTAAAATTGCTTTAAAATGCCTGGATATGTCTCTTTCTATTATATTTTAAAATAAAGCTGAAAATGTTTGTTTTTGTGTGTCTGCAGTTCCTTTGCTGCTGCTCAGCGAGTGCAGAACCGTCGCTGCGATCAGCGTTAAGGAAGACCTGGCCAAATGCCTGAACGACACCGACTACGATGACCTGATGAACACGATGAAGCACGGCCTCCCCGCCATCCAAACGCCTCATCATGTTGTCATAGTCGGAGCCGGCATGGCTGGACTGACGGCCGCCAAGCTGCTGGAGAAAGCAGGACACCAGGTTAGAAATGCAAACATCGCTCACGCTTTGAAGTTTTGTTGGATGGCAGCAGCAGATAAAAAATATCTCACATGTTTATCATTGTGTTTAAGCACGTAGCTTAAACATAATCTTATCTTTGTCACTGTGTTTAAGCTAGACGTTTAAATGGCCCTTAGTGTGATTACTGTGACTACAATTAATCAAAAGTATCCAGCTGCCTTCTAATTTGGTATTTTGGTTTTTTATCTGGATTCTGAGGAATCACCAGGGTTTTATTTATATCTCACTGATTTAAGCAGGAGTCGTCCAAGAAAGTCAAATTTCTTCAGAAAACTTGAAGAAACCATCAATACTAAAACTCAGAGTTTAAAACTCTAAAGACCCTAATTTGCCTGAATTGATTAACAATTAAAAATAATTATTTATATGTTAACTAATAATTATTTTAACTTTAATATGTAACTGGAATAATAAAAACACAATGAAACCTATTTGTGGTTTAGTTTTTGTAGATTCAAATATTTGCTGATTTTTCTGTCAAACAAAACTCAAAATTTTAAATGCACTGATCACTTACTGATTCAATAAACCACATTTCTGTTGCCTATATGAATAAATCTACTGTGTTCTTTATTACCTATAAGAGTCAATACTTAGTAAAATAATAACAACACTCCCTTTTCTACTTGGTCACTGTTTCATTCATGTGTTTATAAAAGGTGACCATAGTGGAGGCCAGTGGTCGGGTCGGAGGTCGTGTGCAAACCCACAGGAATGAAAACGAAGGCTGGTACGCCGATCTGGGCGCCATGAGGATCCCCAGTTATCACTAGTGAGTCAAGATTACAAATCAAATCAAAACCTAGTTTACATGTGAGGTTAGAAATGATATTTCAAGACCTCAACTCCAAAAGAAGTGAAGAAAACTGACGAGTTGTTTCATCGGAGCTACTTCACTAAAACAGAAGAATGAAACTGAATCACCGTCTCTATTGGTCACCAATATGGGATGTGAAACGTAAAATAATTCAGACAAGAACTCATGAACATATCTTCCAACAGCATCGTCCGATCATTAATCCAAGAATTTGGTTTGAAGATGAATAAATTTCGCATGGTCGACATGAACACCTTCTACTACGTTCACGGCCTGCTGAAGAAAACGTACTCTGTGATGCAAGACCCCGACGTTCTGAAGTACAACCTGCCAAAACGAGAACGCCACATAGCGCCGCTCAAGCTGCTGGAGATGACTCTGCAAAAGGTACGCAAAGGAAACACGGAAACATCTACTGAAAACTTAAAAAGCAATCCTTTCTGTCTTTTATTCCTGTTTCTGTAGGTCAAAGAAGAGGTCAAGGCTCACGGCTGCAAAGCTATGCTCAAGAAATACGACCATTATTCTGTTAAGGTAAACCACTGCTGACATCACAACCAGAGACCTAACTTAGTGCAGAAACTCAATGAAGCAACAAAAACATGCTGTAGGTACGTTTTCTCAGCAAATTAAAAAAAAATCATTAGAAAATGTTAAAAATGAGGCACCAGGTCTCTCAGTGGTGCAACACGTCTTCCTCTTAAATAAAGACCAAAAATAAACTCAAAAAAGCAGAAAACTGAAGATGAAGAATAGAAAGTATTTCCACCAGATCCAGTTAGAAAGTGAGGAATATTGTTGTTTAGATATTCAGGTTTTTAGGTTATAATGAGGATTTTGACATTAAAATAGAGCAAAGTGAGAATATGTCTTTATAAATCCTGACCATACATAACGAGGGAAGTCAGTAAAAACATCTGGGCTGCATTATAAACTCATTTATTAGTAAATTTACTTCTAACTTCATAACCCTGCATAAAAGTGAAACAGTTGATAACCATAAGTAGCAACTTTTGATTTTATAGTAGAAATTAAACAAAATAAACATTTTGTTTTATTCACATGGCAAAGCTTAATGCAAACCTCTGGAAATGAAAAACTTAGATTGTACTTTTCATTTTTATATATAATGCATGTAATATAGAGCTTCAAACAGGTAAATTTATGAATGGATTTAAAATGGAGAAATGTCATTGTAATTCTTGTAGTAAACACTAGAGGTCCTCAGCCCTCCGTTTTTCCAAGTCAGTGTCAATTTCCACATTCAAATCGTTAATTTGTCTGATTTTATTTTCATTTCACGCCTTCAGAGTTTTTGATAAGATATTAAAGCTTTTTTATTTTTTTTACTGTTACCAGATTCCTGTTTTAACTGTTGCACTGAGGAAATTGCAATATTCTGACTGGTTTGATGGATTTACAGCAAATGTTAGGATCTGGACCAAACAAACATTTTCACTATTTATACTAGAGTATTTGTCAACTTAAGCATATTCTGCATTGAACATTTTTATTTTTAACGAGTTTAATGTTCAGTTTGGTGGCTGGTCTGATTACAAAGACTTATGAAATCGCAAAAAATAACAGAATCTGGACTTTTTGATATTTAATCAATTATCATTTGGGAATTTGAACATTTTAGCTTGAACTTTAACTTAGAGCTGATCAAACAGGATGTACCACAAAACTCATAAATAAAACATAGATTATTAAGTGGACAAGCAGTCAAATAATAGTTATTGTAAAAAGTGATGAAATCAATAACTTGCAGGAAGTAAAACTAACCAGCTGAAACCCAGCAGTTAAACCAGTTTGTTTTTGTTTTGTTGCAGGAATATTTGCTCACTGAAGGCGGTCTGAGCGCAGAGGCAGTGAGGATGATCGGGGATTTGCTAAATGAGAACAGCCTCATGCATCTGGCTCTGACTGAGATGATCTACATCGAGAACGACGTCAGCGACGCCACAACGTGAGAACAGGCCATTTCTGATGCTTTCTGGAATTTACAGTTTAGTTTTTGTAAACCAGTACAGCCAACTGGGAGAAGCTTTGTGTCTCCAGTCACCATGACCACAATTAGATGGATTTATCTGTGGGATTGATGCCAAACTATTCAAGTGAAAATAAACTGTCAGAAACTGTTGCGCCCCAAGGTCTAGGGGTTCAGGGCAGTAACATAAAAATGTCCAGAGAAAAAAGGATTATATAATAAAAGATGATTTATTACAAAAAAAGAAGGTTTCGCAGAACCAAGACACAATAAAATTCAACCCAAATAATACAGGAGAGAATTAAAAGAACAAGGAGAACTAACAAACTAAAGAAGATTAAGTGTAAATGAAATGACAAAGTGTCCAAACGAGTCAAGCCAAAGAAAACTCAAATAAACCAAAAGACACAAAAGGAGCACCCATTTTGATGATTTCATATTTTCAGTTATAAAATTGTGTAATTTGATACCTGCCAAGTTAATGTTTCATATTTATGTCATATCCTGTATTCCTGCTGTTTCATCCCTGCCTTTTTTCCACCCTAACTTTGATTTATGTGAAATTATATATTATGTCTGTTGTTATGAAATGATGATACAAAGAGACAAAATAGTAATGCAGGGATAAAAATGACCCAGAACAATTTTCTAAAGTTATTAGTTTATTTTTATAAGTTTATTTTGTTCAAATTGTACTTTTTTTCTCATAATTTTATGATCAGCTTTTGCGTTTTGTTTATCCTTCTCTAATAGGCTTTTGTTGTTTTCTTGCCTACATCAATATATCCAAGCAACAAATGTCCCAGAATCATTATAAAGAAAGATGAACTCATTCTGATCCGTTTTGTGTGAAGGTACGATGAAATAACTGGAGGGACGGATCTTCTGGCTAAAGCCTTCCTGACTGTCCTGGACGCTCCCATCCTTCTGGACTCCCGGGTGAGGCGGATCCAGCGGTCACATAACGGTGTGACTGTGTGGTACCAGAGGGAAAACGATCCGTCTTTAGAAAGTCTCCAGGCCGACGCTGTGCTGGTAACCACGACGGCCAAAGCTGCCCTCTTCATAGAGTTCGATCCGCCTCTCTCCACCAGAAAGATGGAGGCAATGCGCGCCGTTCACTATGAAAGCTCTACCAAAATCATCCTCACTTTTAAGGAGAAGTTCTGGACGAAGGACGGCATCATAGGAGGGAAGAGCATCACAGACAGACCCGTTCGCTACACCTACTACCCCAGCCACAGTTTTCCAGGAAACGACAGAATCGGCGTCCTCCTGGCCTCCTACACCTGGGGCGACGACTCGCGCCTCTTCCAGGGAGCCAGTGACGAGGAGCTGAAGGAGCTGGCCCTCAGGGACCTGATGCACATCCACGGCAAGAACATCCGCGGTCTCTGCACGGGTGTGATCGTGAAGAAGTGGGAGCTGGATCCGTACAGCCTGGGTGCGTTCGCTCTGTTCACTCCGTACCAACACATCGAGTATTCTGCAGAGCTCTTCAGGCATGAGGGACACATTCACTTTGCAGGAGAACACATGGCTTTTCCTCACGCTTGGATTGAAACGTCCATGAAATCTGCGATCAGGGCAGCTCAGAATATTAATAACGCCGTCCACAAAGATTCCTGCAAAACTGAGCTGTGAGACACCAAGTGATTCTGGGTCAACCTCTCACCTCCTTCACATTTAACAAAATGATGTCAAATGTGTGCAGGTTGTACGTTTGCAACACAGTTGATTTACACAAAATGTGTTTAACTTTGTAAATGTGGGGGACTGGTTGAGCTTGGATGACCTCTGGAAACATTTTTTAATCTTTAAAATGATAACACAAACTTTTTTTTTCTTTTTGTGCTGCACAAACATTTGACACCAATTTTGTTTAATTTGAAGAAATCACAATTTCAAACGTCATTTTATTCTCTTTATACATTTAGAGTTTGGTTCAGTTCATTTTAAAGTCCCAGTTCACAACAAATATTTTAGATTAATTTAACAGAATCAGAGCCGATTCATCTGCATAAATATATGATCACATAAAGCCAGTTGTATAAATATAAAGTTGGTCAAAATGTCTTCTAGTAACAGAAGTTCAGTCCAGATATCTTCATGAACAAAACACAAAATGTTGGAGACATTTTCCTAAATCTGTTGTAAAAGAGATTGAGGAAAATATTGGCTAATTAAAACCAATAAGTTTCACTATTTGTCTTTAATATCCCTGTTGTCTCATATAGTGCAGCCTCAGTTACAATCCATAAATCAGACTGTATGCAAAGGGAAAAGTGACTGTGATGCGACTCTTACATGTATCTGGATTTTATAGTTTTTCAGGCTGCAGTGAAAAAGTTTTATTTGACTCTGATTAATGTAATGTTACACAACAAAAAGACTTTTGTTCACAATTACATCCAAAACTGAAGTAAAACTCAAAGGTTTGTGCATGTTAATATGAGGAAATATTGTTAAATATTTGTTTTACATGGAATGCCTGAAATATTTTAAAATATATATTATAGACTTTTAAACAGGATTACAAGAACAGCCAGTAGATATCATAAATACTTGTCTGCAAGTTTTTTTTAATTTTTTGTGACTACAAGCTAGTCATATTAACCAGTCTGTATTTATTAAACATAACTGGTAATGGGAAATTTATTTTATACGGGGAAAAAGCTGACTTAAAACTTTGTATTTCAGAGCGTTACACATACCTGCTGGATTTACTTGTGGCATTGACCAAAACTTTTGGATTGAATACGATTGACTGTATAAAAATTGACATTCTTTATTTTCTAATTACGTGTTGAATTTGCAAATAAAGCACCGTATTTAAGTTTGTGTTTTAAATTGTAAAATAAATTTTAATTCATATGATCTCTGTGTGTCGATCTGAAACAGACGCTCCAACATCAGGGCAGAAAGAAAATTAAAGAAATAACTTCAGTGAATCCCAGCTGCTTTCTTTGGTTTTAGCGCTCAATAGTTATTGTGTTTCCTTAAGTTTCATATTGTGAAATATTGTTACTTTGTGCTAAGTGGGAAGTGAGGCATCATCTAAATATTCAAAATAAATAATACAAAAAAAATGACCACAGAGATTTCTAAATCTGAAAAGTATAAGACATTAAATGTATATCATATTTTCCTGAATTAAAATGTTTTGTAGAACAAATGCAAACAGCAACAACTGTCCAAGAGAAAGCAGGGAAGGTCAAAGGGTTAAAAATGAAAATGATCCTTAAACTGTGTTTTGTTTTAATTATATATGTTTTAATCTATAAAACACAAAGTCCAGAGGATCAGAAAACTGAGAAATAATATGTAAAAATGTTTCTAATATTAATCCATTATTATTTATTTATCATCAGAAAAACTAAAACAAGACAAGCTGACCCACATTATGAGCAGAAATACAGATTTATAAAGATTAAAAGTCATCAAGAACTGCAAGCAACCTGCATCCTGGTTTAAAGACAAAACTGTTCAAAGTTATATTTGGTGCAAAAATATAAAAAATTAAGCATCTACTTGGTCTCTTCCCCCTGTATTAACAGCAGAGTTGAGCTAAATGAGCTGTTAGCTTTGCAGTAATAAGTACTGATCATTTAAATGCAAGCAAACAGTATTTGGTATGAATGGATTAATTTAGGTCATGGCCCAACATTTCACTTGGACACAAGTAAAAGTTTAGATTGTTTTTACTTTAAAGTCATTCAGAAATGGACGTGGTGGAGGAATCCAGATTATTCTGCTGCTGCATAACCCAAGTCTGAACGTAAAGTCACAACCAGAAGGCTGCACACCCAACTTATGCTGAAATTAAATTACATTTCCAAATTATGAGCTAAATGAAACATTCAGACATTTAGAAACATGTCTAAACCAATGCCATCTGTGTTCTCAACACAAAAAGCAGAAAACGTTTCCTGTTCCCATTTCCCTGAGTTATTTCACTTTATAAATACTTATAATTTGTGGTTAAATTATTTCTGGACTTGGTGTTTGTTTGGATTACTTGGATTCTTAAACACAATTTGTATCAATTTCATGAGACCTTAGAAAAAAAGTCACAGAGAAAAAGTTTGAGTTACACGTGTTTTTTTTTTCTCCACAGGATTTGTGTTTCCAAAGGATCCATTCAGCAAATGCTTTGCTAAGTTAGTTAGTTAGTTACTAATTAGCAGGTTGGGACTAAAGCTTCTTTGCTTTGCGTAGAAACAACAGAGGTAAAGCTACGTTGCATGGAATACCACACCACTGTGCAGACGTTAGAATCAGACATGATTTCTCATCAATGAGCAGATTTAGGTTTTTCACAGCAAGAACAACAATGCAGGCCACAAAATACACGAGGAGCGCTGCAAGGATGGCCATGATGGTATGGAAAGCTTTCCTCTTTGCTTTATCTGCCTTCTCTTTTTTCCTGCCAGTTTGACCCGGTCCTGGATGAATCAGAACATAAAGAACAGAGACGCTGCAGAAAGAAATGCTTATTATTGAGGTAGCAAAGAAGCAGAAATATGCAACATAAGGCATCTCAGGGAAAACAACAGCGATTATCCCAAGCCATCCGAAAGAGATCAGCCAACCACAGACGATGCTGATGTTCCTGATCCGGATCCCATCGGACTGAGTCAGCCCCCTGTAGGTGATGGGATGAACAACGGCCAGATAGCGATCCACGCATGTCAAGATGTGAAAAACAATTTCTCCAGGAAAAGCAATGCTGGCTGCATAAACCCCCAAAATAAAAACACTAAAGATGTGAGCGTATTGGCCACAGAGGTACAAAACAGCTGCAAGTCCAAAGATGAGTTGCAAGGCGGCAGAGTTGTAGGTGAACAGATCAGAGTGGCTGGTTTTAGTGGAGCGCCGTCGGAAACCCAAGCAGAGGACGACGATGGAGACCGGAACGACACACAGAAACCGGACGATCATGAAGACTGTGGAGAATAACTCTGCAGTTTTATAAGAATCACAGCTGTACATCAGGTTGAAGTATCCGCCCGACGCGTTGTTGGACATTTTGGTTTTCAAGTCTTTGAGCTTAAAACAGAAAACATAGGAAAAGTATGAGATGGCAGAATATAACTACAGTTAAAGTCAAAAAGTCATGAATCCACTGAGATTTAGAGCTGAAGTCATCGTTTGATTTTACCAGGTTTTACTTTGAACATTAGTAAGAGAGAATTTATGGAGGCAGATAAGATTAGGGTGATGGCAGTGAGGCCTTCCGACCCTAAAGATTTGTAGCTCATCACAAAATATGAATGGACAAAAGTGGAAACATGCAAAAAAACATTTTAGCAACTGTGAGGAATGTTGTCATAAAAAAACACTTTCTACTAATTGTTGAGAAGGATAGAAATATTTGACATGTTGTGTTAATATTTAAATGAAAATATATTTATTAAAATTGCTACCCCTTGTGTATTACATTATATAGAATATATTTTTCTCACTACATGAAAAGGAAAATAAGTGAGGATGTGATGAAGCTGCACCTAATTTCTAAAGAAGTGAACTGGACAAAGACGGCTTGGACTCCATCTTCTGATTTATTTCTATCTCTCCTTAAATTTTTAGTAAATTATTATTTGATGCATTTTTTCTGTGAAAAACAAGTGATAAGATCTATAAAATACTTTACAAGGCTGCAGACTAAAGAAACACCATTACATTTTAACTAATTGAACAAAATGAGACTTTTCTAATTATTTTAATTTCACAAAATGTCTGTACTGGAGATAAATGTTATTTCAACCCTCAGAAAATAGATCAATGTTATAAACAGTGGACAACAATATGCAGTCACACTGTGGAACCACATGTGTGGAGAACAGCAGTAAAATGGCAGCTGAGGTCACCAAAACAAACCCACATTGTCTGACCTGCAGTCAGAATTATACAGTCATTTTTAAAAGTGAATGAATATAACAGGGAACAACATAAATGACCCACCTTGTGTCTTGTGGAGCTGCAGATGAACTGCTTCCCACCAGCACTGACAGGGAATAAAAAACAAAGATAGAAATGTTTTTGCATGAAAACAAATCCTGCTGTCAAACCAAAAAGACATTTATCAGAATATAAACGACAAACTTTGTTTCACCTCATTGCAGGTTGCATTTTAAAACTGAAAAATATTTTCAACTTATATTATCTGAGCTTTTAGTTACGTATTAAAGTGCAATAAAACAATTTTTCTGCTGATTAAACTGTGAATTACTGAAATATTTTTTTATAATGAGGCTGTTCATTGTTAATGTCCAACACAATTCAAATTAGTCATAAACAGAGGCTGGAGGCAGTTTATAAAATACATTTATCTATTTGCATGCGTTTGTCAAGAGATCTTGATTTATTTCTGAAGTTATTTTTCAGTAAAATTTAATCATTTTCGATAGAAATTAGCCATGTCTTAAGTGTTGAAATTTGCAACACAAACAGGAACAAATTACAAAGAAATCCTACTAAATGCCTTCCTTACAGAGAGAACAGTTAATCATTTCAACAGCCAATATTATACACAACTATAGCTGGAAACACACCAAGATAATAGAAAGTTTATTCCCTATATTTATTGTTGTGATTTTTTTCAATTTAAACCTGTAACCATCCTTAATTCAAATTATTTGCTATAATTTTACATTAATGTGATTTAAGAGCTGGTGACCTAAACTCTTTTCTGTTCAGTCATTATTCAGATCCATTTGTTGACATATTAGACTTTATTATTATTATCACTTTGATAAAAAATGTACAATAAGAAAAAGCAGCATGCAGTGTGTGTGTGGGTGTGTGTGGGGTGTGTGTGTTGTTGATTCTGCCGCTGTGTGTGTGAAGCACCTTCACTTCTCAGTTCTGTCTCAAATGCTGCTATAAGTGCAGATTCGCTGTTCATTAGAAAAACCTGCAGAACATTTGAATTGTGTCAAACCTTGTGGACTTTCAAAATGAGTCATAGTGTTTGTTGTGGAAACATGTAAAGCAACTTTATTGTTTAGTGAACTTTGAATATAACCACAGAGATGATAAATAGCAGAGTAGATCTGCTTTAACCAATCAGTAAGAACCAGGAATAAAAAACAGGCGAGTCAACTGGATACAGAATTTAGTTCTGCAAAACAAATAATGATGAAAACATGTAATAACTCGCACAAATTCATATTTAGTTTGTTAATTTAAATTTATTTACTTATGTAAGCAAAACCTAAACATCGTCTTTAGAGCAGTGAAAATAACAAATTTGACAGAAATAAAAAACATTTCATTAACTAATTATCACATGGATAAGAATGTAAAAACATGTTTTTTTCTTTGTTTATATCTTATTCTGTTTAGATTATTAAGACTTCTAAGTGTATCCAAAATTAATTGTTCACACTTAAAGACGTAATAAAATGTAAGATTGTGTGCCATCATATTTCAGCAAGACTAATAAAGATGTTAAGCAAACATAATATATTGTCATATTGGACGTAACAATCACTAAGCAGATATTAAACACATTTTTTATCGATTTTATTTTCATCTATGATGCACTTTTCATACAGCCAAGAATAAAAAAGTACATTAAAAACAGAATATATTTGACACACAGAAATTATCAACTAACATTAGCTATTTAAGATCCAAGCAAAAAAAATAAATAAAAGAACATTAAAATACCAAAAATTATAAATTCTGACAGAGAACCAAAATTCATCTCAGGAGTAGAACATTATTAATAATCTGTACAGATGCTGCATTGTCACATGTTCATGTTGTCACATTCTATATTTTAATTTCTCACTATGCATTTTTTGAGCCAAACAACTTTAACCAGGTCTATGCCTTCACCTACTTAATGGTTTTGTTACAACCACAGAGAGATTACTATGGCAACCACAATAAACCGAGTCCTTACAAATGTAAAAGAAATAATATATATATATATATATACAGTATATATATATATTTGCGGTTTTGCCAAATTAAACAAACTCTTTCACGTGAAGAAAACAAAAGAAGCTGTGATGAAGGAGCCGGGCAGTAATAAGTAAAGTCCGTGTCAACATGCAACCACACACACCTACACACACACACACACACACACCCCTACACACACACACACCTACACCCCCACACACCTACACACGCACACACACACACACACACACCCACACACACACCTACACACACACCCATAAATACACACTGGACTTAACTTACTGTTTGGTTTCAGCTCAAACCGGCGGTTCGTCGCGGGTGAACACGCACCGTGTTCCGGCCTCAGTCCTTATTTCCATAGCCTGTAATTTTCCCGGTTCAGATTTTCAAACAAAACTATTTCCTGGATTACGGCGCACCGGGAGGGAGTCACGTGATTACGTAATGACGTCAGCAATGCGATTGATTAATTTAGTGTTTTCCATTAATTCAATTATTGTTTTTTATGTCACAAATTTCTTTTTTCAGTATTATGATTATTTAATTTATTTTGTATACTTTAATATGTGTTTACTTGAGTTTTTTTTGTTTGTCTTCCGGTGGGCGGAGCCAATGACTCTAAAAGAGGCTGAACAGGAATTATTAAGGAATTATTTACTTAAATAAAGCTCCTGTATCCTGCTGAAAAGTTACTACTTGTTTTTTGTCTTATTTTGAGTATACTAAGATATTTGCACTTAAAAACTACACCAAAAATACTTTGCAAGATTTTGTGTTTTTGCAGTCAAACAGAAAGAAACCTGTATGTGAATATTTACATCGTAGCCCAAAGTTATCCAGCCCTCTAACTCCCACCTCTAAACTAAAGGAAGGCTGATGGGATATCTTAATAGTAGAGAATAAGCAAAGATTGTCATTTTTTATTTGAAATATTGCATACTACTATGAAAACAACTGCCACAAAAGCTATTTTTGTCCAACTTGCTAAATCAGGCTGGGTAATGATGTAAACTACTCATTGTCAGTTAAATGTTTAAACACAAATTTCTTTTTGACAAAGATGCCCTTGTTCCTCATCCAGGATCATTTTTTAAAACGTGACATTTTGCAGTTTCTGTGGAGAAAAAGCAGCGGTAACACCATGGAGCTGGGCAGATTTGACCAGGACCCCAATATGGTGGCAATACACCAAACGTCGCGACTCGTTGTTGGTAAAGCATTCACTGCATAGCAAATCATATTGCCTCCAAATCTTATCATCAACACTCCCATAATTATCAGGATGATCTTGAAAGCTCTCCTCTTAGCTTTATCAGTTTGCATCTTGTCTTGAACTTTTTTACCTGGAGGCTGACGAATCAGAACGCAGAGAATCGAAAGGCTGCAGAAAATTACAGCGATTAAGCAAAATCCCATTATGGAGAACGGTAAAAAGTTTAGCTCAGTGTACTCTATGAACAGCGCCACTCCACCAGGCCCCACAAAGCACTGCTGCCAAATGACTGCAGTGATCATGTTTCTGATGCGCGTTCCCATGGCCTGCCTCAGCTTTAGATAGGTTATCGGTCGAACCACAGCCAGGTAGCGCTCAACACAGATCAGCATCGGTAACAACATCTGGGCGTTCCAGGGAAACGAGGAAATGTATATCCCCACTAACTCAATCCCTGACAAATTCATGACTTTGGAGAAAATACCAAGAACTGCTCCAAGGACTCCAACCAGTTCAACGGCGGCCATGTTGTAGGTGAAGAAGTCAGAATGACCCATGAACTGTGAGGTGGAGCGCTGCTGGTTCCACCGCTTGAATCCCAAACAGAGGACGATGACAGAAAGAGGGAAAACCAAGATGACGTAGATACAGCGGTACGCTAAGCCCATGTATGTGGCGACAGCCGAGAAGGAGCAGCCATATTGCAGGTCAGATGTGTTGAGGGACTGGAGTTGAGACACGGAGTCGTTACTGGAGGTCAGCTGCTGGGCAGACATTTTCACACAGGTGAGGCTGTAAAAAATGGAAAATCATAAGATTAAAGAATGAGAGGGACAAAGACATGTTCTCTTTCACAAATCATTCAAGGTGGAGACTAAATCTTTGTGTTTTCTTTTTAGTCATGATGGAGAATCTCCAAAGTGCAACAGCAGGGTAACCAAATGTCCTCCTGCTGCGGGACAGGAAAAGAAATACTGGAATGTTGATAAGTTACTCTGTGTTTAATGGCTGAAATTTCTACTTATAGTTTGGTCTAAAATTAACTTTTTTGGCTTAATTTCTAGTAATTGAAGTGGTTTAATGATATGCTTTTTAAAAAACATTTTATTTCTTGTATGTTTTGTAATTCTGCAGATGAATTCTGCTGGTTTTATATTCCTTTCACTTGCAAGCATTGTAATGTCTTCAGCTTCTCCCTCCTTCTCAAAATGGATGATTGTCTACAGGTGCAGACAAAATTAAAGAATAAAAATGCAGAAGTCAAATTATGGTCACCCATCAGATTCATCTACTTTCTGGATAGATCAACACATCATTGGTCATGAAAATAACCAATAATTAATTAGATGTATACTACATACCTGTAAGTAGTTTTAAAATGTTCTGATCATTTTTTATCTAGTTTTTGTGCTGAATTAAAAAATCAAAAATCTATTTTTTTTAAAAAGCTAATATAGTAGAATAATGCATCTTGTGTTAGGTTATGAGTTTCAACCACATTTTGGGTCATTTTAACTTTAAGCAATGGCCAGTTTAACCCAATCTTTGGGTAATTCCCATGACCCAACATGTTGGGTCAAACCATCAACACAAACCAGCCGAGTTAAAACAATCCAGTGTTGCTTCAGTCCAAATTTCACCCAGAACTGAGTTACAAATTGTATTTTTTTTAAAACCAGAATTTTTTAGTGATAGTAAATTTTTTGCTTTTATTGTGATTCTCTAAACTGTGGATATAAGATTCAATTATGTGGCAGAAGATCCATATAAAAACCATTTCTGAAAGTTAAATCTCATGAAGTGCTTGTTTGGTCATCAAAAAAAACTTGTGATTTAAACTGAAATGTTGATTAGTGATCCACAAATGTCTGTAAAACTAAAAATAAGTAGCTCTAACTAATAAGAAATAAACGGTTATAATATGTCAGTTGTGTTGTGGGTAATTTTCCTTTTCCCTGAATTTTTCAGTATTTAAACAGAAGTTATAGACTTTTGGTAACCTTGACCAGATCAATCCACTCAGTATGGATTCCCATTGCAAACTAAAATGAAAAAAGACTCAGTTGGTGTCTAACACTGAAATTAGTCAAACAGAAAGAAGCCTACCTGACCAAAGATGAGCTCAGACGGTTTCCTTCTGCAGTTTTCAGCAGCTATTTGCACATTGCTTGCTTGTTTATCCTTTATGTAGTCAGACGCAGGTGTTTCAAACAAACACATTGTAATTTCTGCGGTTTGTAAATTATTTCTGTCACAATGTTTGAGCTCCAGCTGAGGCCTCTGAAGTTCACAACCTTTTCATAATTACTTCCAATGTACAACTTACTTCATCATCCGTTTGAAGCAAAACTAAAGCAACATTGATCTGTTTATTGATATAATAAAGATCTTATACTGAATTAATTTTAGTATCAGAGTGATTTCTTTCATTACATTCATACCTAATTGTAGGTGAATTATTTCAGCAAGGGAACATTTTGAAATGTAATAATTACTACAATGTAATTCTGAAAACAACACCAGGATGTTACCATTCAACTTGATCAATCAATATAATAATCCTACAGAAATAACCAATCAGATCATTAAGTAACAAACAGATTAGAAAGACAGATTTCAGCTGCATTTTATTTAAATGAAGGGAATAAAGTTCTGGTCCCTTTGTTTGTTTTTAGGTTTGGTCGTTTAATACCCAACCTTCCTGAAAAGGAAGGTCATTTACGACCATTCATTGACCAAGGTCATTTATGTCATTTACCACCAAACGTTAATTTGTAAAGGTAGGAGTTTCTTTGTGTCGGCTCCAGCCAGCGGTGATTGAAAGTGAATTTGCTCTGCTGCTCCTGTTCTGTGAAGTAGAAACTAAATCCTAGCAGGAAAACGGCAGAATAATGTTTATCATGTTTAATAAAAAATGAACAGAGAAAAGGAAGAAACACAAAAGTGAAAATTGAATGGAAAGCAGTATAACCTGGGAACAACAGCGATGGTAATGTAAGGATCTGACAAGAGAGTGACTGAATAGAGAGGCTTAAATGCTGGGGAGGATGATTGATGGAGACTAACAGGGAACGCTGAGCAGCTGGGAGGGAAACCAGACCGGATAAAAACAGAAACATTACGATGTTCAGTGATCAAACGGAGAACAGAACCTAGAATATTATGAATATAGATGTTGATAGAACATTTTTATCACAGTTTTCATATAATTTTACATACTTTTTCGGAGAGATTCTTGCAGTCAGTTATCCTTTTTACATTTGTTTGATTCACAGTATTGAGCTGTGGGTCCCAGATAAATATTACACATTTTTTTAATCTGTGAACTTTCTGCTTTGTATTTGCTCATTAATTGATGCAGATACATGAAGTTTAGGAGTTTAATGAATCATTAGTCTTTTTAAAAGAGCATGAAAACATATAAATGAACCATCTCTAACTGTGCCCAATTACATTTTTAAAAAGTGTCATTTTATAACTTTACCTAGTCTGCAGACTTATTAAATCTT
Source organism: Xiphophorus hellerii (assembly GCF_003331165.1). NCBI lineage: Eukaryota > Metazoa > Chordata > Actinopteri > Cyprinodontiformes > Poeciliidae > Xiphophorus > Xiphophorus hellerii. The sequence goes on from NC_045685.1 coordinate 26,538,581, forward strand.
TGTTAAAACTAAATATATGAATGTCCTGCAAACTGATTGTTTTGCAAATCAAATGTTTCCACTTTGGAACCTGATTTATGCTCTAATTAAAATCCATCAATAACTCGATTATCCCTTCAGGCCCGTTAATACAGCAGAACCTTTTTCAGTGATTGGGTCTGAATGTCAGACAAACGTTTTCTACTGGCTTTATTTAGATTAAGTTCAAAGTCGGAGAGGATTTGTTCCTGGAATCAAACTCATCCATCATTTCATGCAACAGGTTGACACGATTCAAATGACCTGCAAATAAAAACAGCTGCTATTCAAATCAGATCACTTGTGGCCACGTCAGTGTGTGTGTGTGTGGGTGTGTGTGTGCGTGGGTCTGTGTGTGTGTGTGTGGGGGTGTGCGGGTGTGTGTGTGTGTGTGCGTGTGTGCGTGCGTGGGTCTGTGTGTGTGTGTGTGGGGGTGTGCGTGTGTGTGTGTGTGTGTGTGTGTGTGTGTGTGTGTGTGTGCGTGTGTGCGTGCGTGTCAAGACTGATGCAAAAATTTAATTTGCTTGCAGAATAGAGTTTAGCCATACAATTATTTTTGCAATATGCAAAGTCAGAGTTGAGGAGCCATTTGTCACCTTGACAGAATAAAACACACAAACACATAAACTACAACTATTTTGTATTTACTAAATACCAGAGGAGGTCAGCTGCAGATTATAGGAAACAGCTGAGAAAGTGAGTACAGTTTAATTACAGAATTATTATTGCAGTGTTGTTTAATTATTAAACCTGAGTTGAAATCTGCTCTATATTTTTGTTTGTATGGTGACTTTATCTGTCTTGTGGAAACAAGATCATTTTCTCCAGATAATTCCTTCTTAATCATAAGATTAGTAATAATCAGACAATAAAAGGGGGAAAATGTTTTTTTCAAAACTCACAGGACGAATGTGCTGCAAACGAAAATACTTTCTCTCCTTAATTAAGTTTAATTATTCTCTTTTTTCTTGATTCATGTAGCCACGCCGGCCGGTCTACATGACCAGCTGGTCCACAGCAATGGACCAGCTGTTACCAGCAGAACCACTATTAACTATTTCTTTCTAAATGATCAAAAAAGCTTTTCATTTCTGTTTTGATCATCAGAGACAGAACAATGTTATTTTCTCAGCAGTCAGTTCATTGTACAACTTAACTTAATTGGTCAAATTTTCCAACACAGAAATAATAAATATATTGAAAACTGTGGTTGAGGCTGCAAAACGTATGTTGCAAAGCCTGAAATGTTTTTTCACCTGTACTGATCATTTGGAATATGATTATTGTTGATTGTGAAATATTTGTAAACTGTCTGGTGTTTTGGTTTGTTTTCCTTCACTGAACAAATTGATTAACCATTAGAAGAGGGCGTGGATCAGAAATAAGCATTTTATTTTATGCAATACATAATTAAGGTTTTCCATGTTTGTTTTCCAGAATTTTTATGGAGTCTGAAAATTATCCCTAATTGATCAAAAATACCAAACTCAAGCTGCCTATAGTTACAGTTTACATAATTATTTTGCTTACAAAATTATACTTTCAATATATTTAAGACTTTACAACCTTTCAATGTTTTTATTGTGACTGTAGGTCCTGATTTCTTACTAAGTTGTTTATATTACACAGTGAATTAAATACTGATCTACTCTGTACTATTCTGTGATTTTTATGCTTTTTGTTCTCAGATTGGTGGATATGTCTACAAACAGCTCAAACTGCTCCTGTGAAGGAATCAGCACTTGTGTGAACTCCAGAGTCGGGATGCTGATCTTCACAGGCTTCACGGTCACCAACATCTTCTTCATCCCACTGTTCCTCCTCATCCTATACTTGGGCTGGCAGCGATGGAGGAAGCAGCGCTCCGTTTCCACGGCGACCCAGACGAGCCACACTGACGTCTTCACCTACAACGTGATCCTCCTGGAGCTGCTCAGCACCTTGGCGTGCGGCCTTTACTGCGCCGGCGCCTTTGTGAGGAGCAGAAGCCTGCTGACGGTGGCGCAGGCCATGTTCTCGTTCACGTCGCCTGGACAGTCTCTGTTTCATGTCCTCACTTGCGTGGAGCGTTACGTGGCTGTGGTCCATCCCATCACATACCGGAGTCTGAGACATTCTGGCGGGGTCCGAATCAGGAACATCAGCTCCGGATGCGTCTGGCTGCTCTGCTTTGCAGCGTTGATCCTGAATCAGTGGCTTCGTGGTTCTACCCTCTTCATCATACAAACCTGTGTCTTGGTGGCCTTCTTGCCTCTTGTCTCTTTCTGCAGCGTCTCGGTTCTTTACGTTCTGATTCATGCCGGGCCGAGAAAGGTAGCCAAGGACAAATCAAGTGTTGACCAGTCAAAGCGAAGGGCTTTCCACACCATCATGGCCATAATGGGAGCTCTGTGGTTGAGGTTTATTGGCGTTCTGTTCGCCAGCCTGTTGACTGATCCCAAACATGCGTACAGTCAGTGTAAGATCCAGTCGTCTGCAGCCTGGTTGACTGTTCCAGGAAGTCTGGTGTTGCCTTCACTGTTTCTACATCGAGCAGGAAAACTAGCTTTCTGTAAACACCGCTCTGAGTCTGAATGAGATTTCATCTGAATTATTACTTAATTTAGTTATCACTAAGTTACAAGTCTTTCTCCTTGATGTGTAGATATTTCCCCTAAAACAGTCACTTCAATCAGATTTTGTTTCTTTTAATCATTTTCTGTGAAAATATTAGAAAAACTAATTGATATTTTCTTTGTGATGAAAACATCAAATCATAATTTAATCTTTCTATGTACATATCTGTAAAAAAGTATTTAATCTTATTTGAAATTGTGATTGTTATATAAAGTCTTGATCACTTTTTTTTATGTTTTTAAATAAAAAAAACTCCTTTCTGGTATGGTGTCCCTCAGGGTTCAGTTCTAGGTCTCATTTGAGTATTTTCAGCTTAGATCATTTGCAGGTCAAACTCAGTTCATATCCATAAAAAATAATGTAATATAAATCATAATCCAGCTGCATTTACATGTCTCATGTTTTCCCTCTGCAACAAAACACTTTAGTTTGAATAAACATCTTTCAATGTCTGCAAGTCATTTAAAACTAATATGCTCCTAAAACAACATTTATATTTCAGTAAATATAGAAACATATTAGTGGACTTCATTAGTTTAAAAACTCATTTATATACTGAGGAATTCATTTTATGCGTTTCAGCCAGATATTTTGCTCTTTTGGTGCCATAAGCTAGAATATTGATCAAAAAGTAGCAACACAACAACAGCTGTTGAGGTATTAGATGTAGAATACTTTCTGCTAGGTGTTCATTTACACATTACTTGACGTACCGAAGCTACTCTGCATCAACATGGTGTGTAGCGAGTTTGACTTATTTGGCGAGGAAAAATGTTGAAAAAGAATCTGTAGATTGTATTCTCAGTAAATCATGTTTTTGTGATGCAACATGCAAAAAAATCAAGTGACGTGAACTCAACCGAGGTAGCAGGTGAGTCTGTTCACACACCTGGAGCACACCTGGAGCACAGCGCTACTCACAGGGTGAGTTCTCTAAAAATGATTTGGTCATTTTATGCATTTTTTATATACAAAAAGAAATTACTAAGATTCATATTAACTCTGGCTGATACATTTTTATAAACATAAGTTGTATGAAACTACCACTACTGACCAAAAAACTTAGATAGCTAGACAGACAGACAGATTATAGTTAATAATATTAGATATTTCTGAGTTAATTTCTGATTTTCGTGTCCTTTCTTCCTCTCTCTGAGGGTTTTCATCGTTCACTTTAACAGAAAACACAGTAACTATGTCGGTTGACTCATCAGCCTCCAACCACAGTCTCCTGGTTGTCGGTTGTGCCAGCACAGAAGTAGGAGTTCTGGTCAGCACTGTTTTGACTTCAACAAAGGCCATCCTCATCCTCCCTCTCTGCACCTTCATCCTCTACCTGGGGTATCAGCGATGGCGCCAGCACCGCTCGTTTTCAGCATCCAGCCACTCTGACCTCTTCACGTACCACCTGGCTGCCATGGAGCTCATCTGGGCCTTTGGGTTGGCTTGCTACTTTTTGGGAGAAAAGATTAAAAATGTAGCTCTGATGAAAGCAGGGCTGTGTGCTTCCACCCTCACTCTATGGGGAGAGATAAGCTTTCACATCCTCACCTGTATAGAGTGGTACCTTGCTGTTGTTCACCCCGTCACCTATGTGGGCCTGAGGAGTTCTTATGGACTCAGGGTGAGAAACATCAGCATTTTGTGTGTTTGGATGCTTTGCTTTGCAGCAATGTCCATTTATGGAACTGTAGAAAATTACAACGCCACGTTTACTGTGTTCGCCGTTTTGCCTGTTTCCACTCTTCTCACATCTTTCTGCAGCGTCTCCGTTCTTTGGGCTCTGATCCGTCCAGGACCTGGCGATGGAGGTAGAGTAAAGAAGCAGGTTGACCAATCAAAGCAGAGAGCTTTACAAACCGTCATGGCCATATCCAGCATGCAGTGGCTGTGGTTCACTGGGTATATTCTCGCCAATGTCTTTGAAATGTCTCCCCTGATAGATAAAAGCTTTAGCTGTATTTTCTTTATAACTGTAATCTTGTTTAATTTACCCAACAGTTTAGTTTTACCTCTGCTGTACCTCCATAGAGCAGGAAAGTTGCCGTGTTGTTTTTCTGGCCATAAGTGACTAAATTTCTGTGACAGAGAATTTCAAAAAGTGGGCAAATTTCCATGAACTGGTGGATTAGTCACACTAAATGGGATTTATTTGAATCAGGGTGACCAGAAGTAGGTGCAACAAACGAGGGCTATATATATAATATATAGCCCTCGTTTGTTATATATATATATATATATATATATATATATATATATATATATATATATGTATATATATATATATATGTAATTAGTGAGGATAATTAGTTAAATCAAGTCAAATGTACAAACTCCAGTCATTACAGTAAGTTTTTCAACAGTTCAGTTCAAACTTTAGAGAGGACTCTAAAGAAACTCTTTAGCTATTCCTAACATGTTTGTCAAACTTTCTCATTTATTTTGAAGTCTTTGAAAATAACTTGATTCTTATGTTTAATGAAAAACATGATTTTACTGTTTTTTGTAAATTATTTGATGACAGCAGCTAGCATTATTTAAATTGTTCATAAATGTTTTCCATTGATTTTATGTAGTTGTGAATTCAGTGTGTGGAGAATATTTTTGCATTTACTAATATTATTAGTTTAGATGTTTAAAGAGGAGGAGGAAAAGTCATATTACCATTAATTTCCATTGCTAGATTTTCTTTTATTTTTGTCAAGTCACATCCATTGAATGTGTTTATATTTGTGAATATTGCTGTACTAAACATAACTTTGCAACAAGTACTTAAACTGCTTCTTCAAAAAACTGTAAAAATAAAGTCTTACTTCATTTTCAAAATTGTTTAATAATCCATTTAATGTTTATCATCTGTTATGTGCATTTAGAGCCTGTCTGAGGTGAACCCAAATGTTTGCGTTATTATATCTAGACGTGGAAACAATATGGAAAGAAAACTTTCATGTCAGAAAGCTGTTAACTTTTTTAGACATAGTTAAATTTATTCTGTTTGTCAGAAAAGAGAAACAAAGACAACAAAATTGTTTTAGAGTATTTTATTTGCTGTTTGTTACTTTCCAAAGTTAAACGTCATGCATAGGTAAATTGTTCTAATCTTGAATAAATCATGGTTGGATGTAGGAAAAGTTCACAAATAATCACACAAATAATAGTGCATGTAATAATAATTAAAGCTACAGTTATTATTCATTTATGTACTATATTAAGTGTTTAGATATCGACAAATAGAAGTAGATTCAGTAGACACAAAATGAGTTCCCATGTAGCAAACCAAATTTCTCACAAAGTTAAAACAACAATCAACTTAAATGCAGCATAAAAAGTAAATGAAAACTAGATTATGACTGAGAAAACTGAAATATGATTAAAACTATATAACACAAGACTAAAACTAAATTATTTGATAATTGGTAAGTTTTAATTATTAGGTTGTGTTTTTTTAGCTTTGATGTTTAAAACAAATGTTACTGTAACTTCAACTGTTATTGCAATAAATACTACAAACTACTGTAACATTTTAAGATGACAGTTTTGCTGATTAGTCAGTGTTACAGTTAGCAGAGATCGTAGAGTCATGTGATCCTCAGCCGGACTCCGATGTGTGTTTACATCCTGGTAGTTTCCCGTTTCTGTGCAGAAATAGAAGCGGTAACACCAAAGAGCTGGGCAGGTGGAAAATCATCTGTGAAGCTCGTATTACACACTGAAGACTGTCAGCAGCCTGTAGCGAGGAGCTCACTGTTAGGCAAGCCAGATTTCCTGCAAACTTAAAAAGCAGCACTCCCATAATGATGACAATAATGTTGAAAGCCTTTCTCTTTAAGGGGTCAACCTGAGCTCTATCAACATCTCCGGCCCCAGGCGCTGGCCGGATCAGAACGCACAGAACCGACACGCTGCAGAAACATACTGTAATTACACAGAGCACTGATGCACAGGCTTGCACAATGCTGAGCTCAGGGATTGTGATCAGAGTTTTTACTGACAGCATGTTTGCAGTGCAGAGCAGTAAGATCACCGCAGTGCAAATGTTTCTGATACGGAGTCCAGCTCTCTGCCTTAGCCTTACGTAGGTGATGGGAAAAACAACAGCCTGGTAGCGATCCAGGCAGATCATGACCGGTAAAAACATCTGTGTGCCCCAGGTAAACGAAAAAATAACAATACCCCAAAACATCAACTCTACGTGGTGGAGAAAAGTGCTGAAAATGTGAAGGATGGTTCCAAATATTCCCATCAGCTCCGTGGCAGCCATGATGTAGGTGTAGTAGTCAAAGTGGCTCATGACTGATGCTGTGGAACGTTGTTGTTGCTGATAACCCCAGTAGAGAACTGAGGTGGAGAGTGGGAGCAGGAGAATGATATGGAGAAAGGTGTAGCCAAAGTAAATGTACACGGCAGTGATGGAGTCGAAGCATATTTCAAAAGACCTAAAGCTGGGAGAGTCAACCAAAGGAGGGAAGGAGTCATTGGTAGGCGAGGAGTCAGTCATGTTCCCACAGCTGAGGCTATAAGAAACACAGAAGAAAACATGAAAAGAAACACAAGTAATAAGGTTCAGGTTAGCTACTTTTAGTACCAGATACCAGTAAGACTGAATAAATTATAGCAGTAATGCTCTGCTTTAGTCTCCTGAGCTGCATGCTTCTTTCTGTCACTTAATATGTTAGATTTGGAAATGTTGGAAGCACTTGGGAATCATATTTAAGGAAAGGATCTAAATTTTCAATTGTTCCTCACAGAGTCTGTTGTTCACACTTACTAACACTAAACAAACTAAATTACTAATCCAAAGAAAAAACCGCTACAGGGTCTTCAGGTCAACAAAGTCAACAAAGTATGTCAATTTGGGTCCCAAAAAGGCAAACATAAGTATGCTTACCTGCAATAAGCTGTAGTCTAACATGAGAGTGAACATATAATATGTGCTTGTCAGTAGTAAATGGGATAAAAATCCTAAAATTAAAGTGAAAGATCCATAAAAAACAGAAAAAATGCCACTTGCTATTGTAAAAACTTGAAGCTTATCAGTTGATTTGAAAGAAATTATTCTAATTCAATTTAGATGCAGCTAAAAACCTTTAATAGTGCATATTACACCTTTATTATTTAAAATCAAAACAATAAAACTACATGCATTAATTTTAATACATTACTACAGATTTCATTTATAAATCTGCACATTTTCAATGCAGAGTTTTTTGGATATACTAGATGCAAAAGCAACAGTTAAACATTCAATGTTAAATATGCTTCAAAGATAAGTGAACTAACAAAAGTAAAATCTTAGGTTGGGTCTGTTAGTGCTTTAAATGTTTGGCTAACATTCACTTCATGTAATGAAAAAGCACCATTCTAATCCCTACTCACCATTCAAAACGTGGGTCCATGTTCGAACTCTGCCTTCAAAGTCTCTGTGGTGTTTCTGGACTTGTATGCAAAATATATTGTTGAAGAATTGGAAAAAACATCAGCTGGGTCATATTTCTGCAAAGTCATTGATATGGCAAGACGTAGTGAACCATCAATAACATGCTCAACAAATTGGTAACACTTCAGCATTCAGAATGTCACTTCCTGCTTAGCAGCTGCCATTAAACTCAAGAAAAAATTCTGTTACGTGATTATTATTATTTTATTTTTCTTCCTTCGATATTGAATTAATTGATATGTTTTTATGCATATTCTAATTTCGAGAGTCGGCATCTATTGTAATGAATTTTACTGCAGTAGCAGAAAGCTACCAGTAGGAGGCAGCGTCGTCTGTATCACTGACAACAGAACAGATTCCAGGAGGATTTCTTCTCTCCTGTTTACAGGAAAGTCAGCATCTGTTAGACTAACACCAGTCCTGGTGCGTGTAACACCTGCACTTCCTCCAACCGCTCCACCAAACACCAACCTCTCCACCTGTTGGGCACCAGCATTGGAAGAAGATGTGGATTGAAGAGAGGGAGGCTCAGTATTTGGACCAGGTGCAACATTAAGCTGTTCCCATCTCAATTTTTCATTTTCTGCCTTCAACTGCAAAATTACCTCCCATAACAGCTTTCCAACAGGCCGCGTTATGCCAAGCAGGGTCTGATAGACACCGATAGTCTCACACCAGGGATAAATGTTATGGTTATGTCAGCGTACAGCCGTGTGCGTGTGAGCAGATAAAACAGACAGAGAAAAGACAAACAGTCCTTTTGTCCATTACAGAATATTCCTTATGAATTTCTTGTAACATTTCTTGTCCATAAAAACACAAGATTCATAGTTTCTTTTACGAAGGACATTTTAGTTCCAGTTGTCTTTTTGGTTTTCACAATGTAACATCAGGGCATTTTTTCTATTTTTGTATTTATGGTTGTCCTTAACTTGATGTTTGCTAGCACATTAGCTCCACTTTACCCCAAACTAACTTTTAGCCACATAAAACAGATGTTTTTATTCTATTAGCAGATGAATATGTAATCACATCTCTAATTAGTCAAATCACAGACTGGTAATCGTTGGTTCATCTTGTTACTCCACGTCACTGCTGCTGGTCCTTCTCCCTGTTTTCCTCTTGGTCTCTTCAAGTCTCTGGTTTGGGTTTAGTTTTTTTTTGTAAGTTTGATTTTTAGTTAAATCTAAAACAGAACTTTTTCGTGTCGTCGTAATGCTTTGGACTTTAAAGCCACTCAGTCCATCATGGTCAGTTTGGAATGAATATATGTAATGTAAACATCTAAATATAAATAACAATATATTTTTTAAGAACCACAATAAAGCCTAACCTTGTTACAAAATAAATTGGCAAAAATTGACTTTTTTCCATAAATCTTCAAGTTAAGAACTAAAATATAAGAATGTTTTTACAGCCAAAATATTTGCTGGAAATGGTGCATATTGTAGATCTATTGTCAGAGCAATGATATCAATAAACACCTGTCAAAATATTGCCACTGATGCAGGCCGTCCACTTTAGTGGACAGGTGATCATTTGTAATTTCTCCAAATACAAGGTTGTTATTTGGAATCTACATCAGTAGTATTAGTCTTTAGGAGCTGCTTGATGTCACAATATATTTTTTTACTTGCTTGAGTTTTCTACAGTAGAAGGAGGGACAGGATATTCTTCAATTGGTCAGCATGTTTTATCATCTGTCTGCCATATTGGATTTAATTACATTTTCTTGCACTTGCAGTGGATGGCCAGTAGTTGGCAGTGTATTGTATGATGCGCTAGTGACCACTTTAGTGGTCTGTGTGCATTTACAAAATAAAAAAAAAACATATAAACACAAGAAAATGGCTTTTAGATGGCTGCCCACTGTCCGCTATGCATGAAATGGGTTATATATATAATCCATGGTCTGAGATACTAACAGGGCTGTTTCTCAGTCATGAAATATATTTGGAGCCTCAGTTGTGCAGAAGTTTGTGAAGTCAAGATCCTACCTGGGAGACACAGAGTGAACTAAGTTCCTGTGAGTTTTTGTCAGACAAAATGTGAGTTCAGGACATATTTGAAATATTTTTAAAGCAAAATGTTTAAATGATGTCATGTGACACATTGTAATGAGTCCTACAGCGAGGCTGCAGACAGCAAAACAAATAAAAGGGTTTGATGTTTAAGTCACATTCATGCAGAAGCCCACTACAGGTCAAGGACTAGAACAACATGTTTGAGATTATTTTAACACAACAGTGGGACCAAGTCAGTGTTTTACAAGTCTCAAGTCTGAAACTTGGAATTTCAAGTCCTTTCGAGTCCTTTTTTTAAAACAATGTGGCTATTATGTGATAAATGTAAATAATAGATCACATGTTCTTTTCAAAATCTGTATTTATCTCAAATCTTGATAAAACAGGCAGCTGAACACAAAGTGTAAAAAAACACCATTTTAAAATGACCAATTTCACATCTTGGTGTTGATGAAGATGTGTTGAGTGAAGAAAGCTTGGAAGCACCCAGGTCCGTTTACAGGTTCAGGACCCGACTGAGACCCCAGTGTCGTAACATGGAGAAATAATGAACTCTGGTTAAATACAAAACAGGCTTTAATGCCTAAAATGATGAAATGTTACAGGTTATACAAATGGAACAGAGACAGAGGGACATTCACCGTCCAGCGCTGGGCTCCACTCAGCTCACCTTACGCCTGACACCAACTGAAGCAAAGATTGTAGAGCGAGTTCAGCTTCATCTTCCCCTCATTCTGATCCCTCTGTAAGGATTACAGTATCGCTTTTTGTTTTTGTGTGACTGTCGCCAGTCTTAAATGTTATGGTTATGTCAGCGTACAGCCGTGTGCGTGTGAGCAGATAAAACAGACAGAGAAAAGACAAACAGTCCTTTTGTCCATTACAGAATGTTCCTTATGAATTTCTTGTAACATTTCTTGTCTATAAAAACACAAGATTCATAGTTTCTTTTACGAAGGACATTTTAGTTCCAGTAGTCTTTTTAGTTTTCACAATGTAACATCAGGGCTTTTTTTCTATTTTTGCATTGATGGTTGTCCTTAACTTGATGTTTGCTAGCACATTAGCTCCACTTTACCGTTGCCACTGATGCAGGCCGTCCACTTTAGTGGACAGGTGATCATTTGTAATTTCTCCAAATACAAGGTTGTTATGTGGAATCTACAAAAGTGGTATTAGTCTTTAGGAGCTGCTTGATGTCACAATATATTTTTTTACCTTCTAGAGTTTTCTACAGTAGAAGGAGGGATGATGCACTAGTGACCACTTTAATGGTCTGTGTGCATTTACAAAATAGCAAAAGCAAAGAATCATGGGTGATAAAAGAGATCTATGTCATCAGTTAAAATTTTACCATATGTTTGTGTCAAATGTGTTTTAAAAATCAGAATTGTTTTCATTTAATTGGATGACTTTCTGTGAGTTGTTTTTGTTTTGTTTTGTAATTTTGCATTTACAGCAAATGCCAATGCTCTTCACTACCCAGCACTGTAATTTTGTTCTTTTTCCAAAAAATAATCAAACCCTTTTCTGTTTGTATTGAGGGTCATTTTCACAGCTCATCAATAAACAAAATGATTCAACTTTTGGGATCAAAGGCAGATCTGAATTTTAAACAAAACAGTTTTTTCTTGATGAAAAAGTTCTTGTTTCATTGGCTGATTATTTAAGTTACAAGAGGGGAAAATCTTTTGTTATTAGTGAAATAATCTGTCAATAGAACAAGAACATTTTTCAAATTTCTTTAGAACCACAAACTGTTAAAGTTCCTTTGTATGCAAGTGCAGATCAGTGTCTGTCCTGTGATTGGACCGGTCAGTATCCGTCCTGTGATTGGACCGGTCAGTGTCCGTCCTGTGATTGGACCACTCAGTGTCCGTCTTGTGATTGGACCGGCCAGTGTCCATCCTGTGATTGGACCGGTCAGTGTCTGTCCTGTGATTGGACCAGTTAGTGTCCGTCTTGTGATTGGACCGGTCAGTGTCTGTCCTGTGATTGGACCGGTCAGTGTCCGTCTTGTGATTGGACCGGTCAGTGTCTGTCCTGTGATTGGACCAGTTAGTGTCTGTCCTGTGATTGGACCGGTCAGTGTCCGTCCTGTGATTGGACCGGTCAGTGTCTGTCCTGTGATTGGACCGGTCAGTGTCCGTCTTGTGATTGGACCGGTCAGTGTCTGTCCTGTGATTGGACCAGTTAGTGTCTGTCCTGTGATTGGACCGGTCAGTGTCCGTCCTGTGATTGGACCAGTCAGTGTCTGTCCTGTGATTGGACAGGTCAGTGTCCGTCCTGTGATTGGACCGGTCAGTGTCCGTCCTGTGATTGTTGGTCTCCTGTCCAGCAGGAAGTTTTGAACAGAGTTTAAAAGCTGCTGCAGGACTGCAGACATTCACAAGAAGCTGGACCAGCAATGGCTCTGCTGAAGGTTCTGTTGCTGCTGCTGGGTCTGGGTGAGTCAGACAGACTGGACAGACTGGACAGACTGGAGACACTGGAGACACTTCCACTGGTTCCAGAGAGGCTGCTGCTCTGTGACTCTCAAGCTTCCCTCTGATTCTGTTTCAGACAGAAACTTCTTTGCATATAAACTGTGATGCTTTTTTGTCCTTTTTGTTCCAGCAGTCATGTTTGCACCAAATTTATTGAGTACAGTCCTCCTTTTTCTTCTTCAGGTGTTTCAGTGAACTCAGCTGTTTCTCTGCAGAAGAGAATCATTGGAGGTCGTGACTGTGATGTCACCGACCGTCTTTATCATGTTCGGCTGTTGAGCACAAACGGTACTGCATCGACCTTGTGTGGAGGAACTCTGATCGACTCAGAGTGGATCCTGACTGCAGCTCACTGCTGGGAGTCAGAGGCAGGATGGTAGGAGAGAGACATTAAGACAGTTTTATCTGCAGATGGTCAGGTTTTCTGTGTGTTCATTACAATCTAACCTTTTCTGCAGGACTAACAAAGCAATATTTAAAGTTCATCCACGGACTGCTACCCAGGAGACTCAGGTGATCCAAAACGATCCTGTGATTTATACTCACCGCGGCCAGAAGCATGACATCATGTTGCTGAAGCTTCGGAGACCAGTAACAGACGTCCCACTTGCTCTGCTACCAAATTGCAAGAAACGCCCTAAAAAGTAAGTCTTTTTCTGATCAAAACCATGACAGAGTTTCTGTCTCCAGTCCTGCTGCCTCTGCTTCAGCACACCTGAGTCAGGTAATCAGGCCACCAGCAGAACCAGAACCCATTTAGCTCAGGTGTGTTGGACCAGAGACACATGTAAAGGACGGAGGACACCGTCATTGAGGACTGGAGGTGGACACTCCTGTGCCAGAGGATGAAGTCCCTCATGGATTTATTTTCTGTTCTTTCATTGTTCTTATAACAATAATTCTTTACACTGTTATCTTGTGTTTTTACATTTTATTCTTGTGTTTCAGAGGCAGTACTGTTCAGCTGGTAGGAGAGGGAGGAACAGCAACCGGCCCCTTTAATAAGCGAAGTGAGAGAAATATTGAAGTTATGAGAATAAAATCTTTGTCTCTGTCTCTACAGAGAAGGTAGAGTGAAGAACATGTTTATGATTTTCATGTTTCTCTTCAGTCCCCAATGCTCCTATTTCAACAAATCTTCAGTGTGTCGACATGGAGGTTTCTGCTGTTACCCACTTCGAGTCGACATGTGGGAATATATTCCTCGCCAAAGAACGGGACAAGGATATATGTCATGTAAGTTTGTTTCTTCAATATTTCTCTGCAGTGATTATTAGACTTTTCTGTTTTACAACATAAATTAATATACTGATATAATTTTTTCTACAGGGCGACTCTGGTTCAACGGTGGAGTTCAACTACAGGACTTATGGTGTGATTACTGAATGTTCAGGAGGATATGCATGTCAGGTGCCAGTTAGAATCATGGATGTGTGTGAATACATGGGCTGGATAAAACAAATAACTGGGCTTAAACTATAATGAAACAAAATTCTCATCAAATTTCCTCTCAGATATAATTTTATACCTGTATCTTCATCTGTTTGTAGTTTGCAGAATTATGATAAATTATTCACCTGACCTGGAGCTTCGTCTGAATCAAACATGAAAAATAAATAAATGAATGAAAAAGAAACATTTCCTGTCTGATCGTCTTTACATTCATGGTTCAGTTTGTTGATATTTTCCCTGTACTGAGTCTAAAAATGTGACATGAGTTTTAAATCACATGAAGAGGAACACCAGATTCATTTATTCAGTTTTTGTCTTTATTTTACAGCAGAAATGAACATGCAGCATCTAAACTCTGCAGCTCTGGAGTTATTTTTCCTGATTTAGTCCTAGAAAACTTTAAACTCCAACAAGACCAAAGAGCTACATAAAAATAATGAAACAGAAGTCACATAATACAACAATTAATATCCTAATAACTTAAAAATAATCACACTTTTAATAAATATACGAAGGAAATAAAAAGTTCAATAATTAAAAACAATCAAAATCTGGAATGTAAGAAGTTTAAAAACAAAAAATACTTTAAAAAAACTGGTCAAACTAATTAATGGTAACTTCTGGTTGCCACAAATTTAACATGAAAATGACAGAAAAATTTCCTCTATTAAGCAAAATGTTGCTGTTAATTTCACATTTTAATTTTAACACTTTTAAAGGCTTAGATAAAGCTATAAAAAGAAGAATTATTTTAAGAACATTAACTATCTGCTGCAAAATAAAGTAGGACGAGCACATATATTTTCTTTCACTGTTGAAATTAAAATCTAAAATGCATGTTTAAGTAAAACTTCAAAATTACAATTTGGTTTTCAAAGTTTTGAAGTGGACAGAAGTGCTCTGTAAATTTTATAGCAATATCTGGAAAAAGTGAAAAGATGTTAGTAGATGCTAAAATATGTCGTTAAATACATCGTTACGTTTTTCACTGAAGATGTTACATCAAATTAAACAAAGAAGGTTTGCATCATCAAATATGAGCCTTTTTAATTCAATAATCACTGTTCAAATATTAACAATCTGAACTTATTTCTATGCCACCAAGAATATTTCATGATGCTATTAAATGAAACTTTTCTAGAGAAGTGATTTTTTTCATTTTACTCTTCATACTTAGACATTAACTGAAAGTTTAACATTTATAAGTGTAAGATAAAAATATTAATCTTGGATGAAGATAAGGTATTTTTCATCCAGCTCTGGATTATTAGGGGATTATAGTTATTATACAAGCTAAACTGTGAGAATATCTTGTTTCTGAATAAATAAAACAGCTGTTAACAATATCCACTGTCACAACTAGAAAATAAATGTCTGATCAGATTGTTACTTATGTTTTTCTGGTTATTGAAGAAAAAATGAACCTATTTTAGTTTTAAAAGCTGTTAAACTCATTAAAGAAACCAAAACCTGCATCAAACAGCATAAATGTTTGTCAAAATATGACTTTGTTTTGCATTTATTGATTTTTTTGGAAACGTTTCTGTCTCATCAGTCCAAATGGCATGAAAATAGTTGTCGATACTGTTTAATTCCTGCAGGTCTTCATCCATAGCTACACTGTAAGCAAATAGAATTTGACACAGGTACAAATGAACTCCAGCGACCCCTGGGGGATGTGAAATTACAGCCACACCGCAGTGCAAGCAGGAAACTCCAAGCAGTTTCTAAATCCACAAACAGTTTGAATTAAACGACTGCCATCTCAGATCTCATACAGGAGAAACAATAGAGTCACGACCACTGCAACCCAATCAAGCAACATTCATGCTGAAGCGTGGCCATGTCTGGGAAAGATCCTCCTTATGCTCCACATGCCTGAGTTAATTGGATGCCAGGTGTTCTCACCTGGAGGGCAGGTTTCATCCTGCTGCGTTTACAATGAAACTAAAAGCAGAAAAAAGTAAAGTTTTTATTTATTTAAGATTTTTGCAGCATGTTTTTGTAATATAGCACAACAGGGTGAAACCAAATGTTTCTCTGAATGTGTAAAGATGGAAGAGCTTAATTAAACCTTATTAAGATAAAATAATAATAATAATCCTGGCTTAAATTCACATGAGCTTCAAAACTGGAATGAAACAAAACAACAAAAGAACAAAGTAAATTAACAAAATTTAATTAATAAATAACTAAAGGAACATTTTTTATTATTATTATTTTAATTGAAACATCGTTTCCAATCCCATTTTAATGCTTTTATAAAACATCTTACATATATTCTCAAGTATTGTCAATAGAGGTTCTTTCAGTTTTAATGTAAGTTTCTCAGATGATTTGTTGAATGTTGTTTAATAAAGAAAAAGTTCAGAGTTAATCCAGAGAAATGAATTATTAAAATGACCCACAACATTTCCTGGACTGATTCTGGCAGCTGTTGTCATAAGCACAGAAATGATAAAACACATCAATTAAATTTTACATGTAGTTTGAATTCCAGGTTTCTAGCCTCCCGCTGAATCATTACAGGTGATTTGAATCCTGTCAAAGTTACAGAAGAGTTTGTTTGTGTTGCTTCTGAAACAGAGAAATTGGGAATATATGTTGGTGAGTCTTATTTTTTTATGTTCTTCTAATTTCATTTTACACAGCAGATTTTACATTTTACATCGGAGATACTAGAATAAGTCAGGAACCAGCAACATGGTTAGCAAACATCAGGGGTTAAGAATAAACTGATAAACAGACACAATACATAAAATACCTACATGTCTGAGAAACAACTGTGTTTAATACTTCATGTGGTGTGTGAGTTGATCTCAGCGTGTTTGTTTGATTTGAATGATGCATAAAAACAATCCAGTTATGAAAAAATTCTCACAGGAAAAAGTTTTTCTACACATCAGAGAGCCTCAGCAGGTCAGTAGTTCAGATTAGAAATAGGCACAAAAAGTAAGTAAAAGGAAATGTTTTTACTGAACTTATAGCCAGTGATGCTAATTATTTACTAATATTATCATAATGTTTTGTGTTTTGTTGAGAAGCTGCTGCTTGACGAGCTGATGAGATTTTATAAGAACTTGGTGAATGAACTAAAGTGTCTTCTGCTGCTTTTTTTTCCTGATATTGTGTCTTTTCTTTTCAGGTTAACACTTAACCATGTCAGTGAACGCCACCTCCGTACCGGCTGACCTGCTGTTGTACCGCTGCTACAGCCTCAGCGTCGCCGTGCGGTCGATCAGGGCCGTCCTCCTCCTCCCTCTGTCCTGCTTCATCCTGTTTCTGGGTCTGCAGACGCGGCGCCAGCAGCGCGCCTTTCAACCCGCGGCCCACGCTGACCTCTTCACCTTCCACCTGGCTGCCATGGAGCTGCTCTGGGTGTTTGGCTTCTTCTGTGGTATTGGTGCCGAACACTTGAGCATCTTGGAAATGAAAACCGTGGGGTTCTGGGCGGCTTCTTTCACGTTTTACGGAGAGATGCTGTTCCACATCCTGACCTGTGCGGAGCGCCACGTTGCAGCTGTTCACCCTGTAGTTTACCTGAGGGCCAAAGGCAGCTGCGGGGTCCGGATCAGAAACATCAGCATCGCGTCTGTTTGGCTGCTGTGTCTGATTCTGATCGGTCTGAGCGGAGCGTTAACCAACAGAACCAGAACCGTCCCATTGTACTGCCTGTTGGTTGTCACCCTAACAGTCACATCTTGCTGCAGCGCCTCTGTTCTCTGCGCTCTGGTCCATCCGGGTCCTGGGTTCGGTGGCACAGAGAGGGGGCGGCTGGACCGGTCAAAGCGAAGAGCTTTCCTCACCATAACAGCCATTTCTGCCATGCAGTGGTTTTGGTTTGTTGGTCTCCTTATTTCCACAGCTTTGACCAAAACATCTGTGCTGAGTTCAAGCGATGCATGTTTTATAGAAACAAGTTTCGGGTTTTGCAACTTGCCCAGTAACCTGGTGATGCCTCTGCTGTTTCTTCTCAGGGCTGGAAAACTGTCACGTTTCTGAATGAGGAATTTAAATGGATAAAACACAAAATCTTACCAAGTATTTCTGGTCTTTTTCTTTTGCCCAATGAAACACGGCCCTTTTGTGTTTTTTTACAGTGTAGTTGCTGTTTCTGTTGATCCATAAATGTATATGTTGTATGTGATCTTCCCTACTTTACATAATTAATTTTCTCTTTGTTGTCACTTGCCTTAAAATGTCTTTAAAAGAATTTGCTTCGATTTAACCTGAAAAACAATACAAAAAATTGTGTAAAAAGAGTTAAAGGAACATGGCTGATAATTTCTAAGTTTTCTATTCAATAAAATTTGGATTTGCTTATTATGGTGACACTTAGTCATATGGAATATATTCCTTTTGAAAACAACATTTTAGCAGGCATTGAAAAAACACATTTCTTTTTTTACAAACTGATTTTTTGTTGGTCTGATATGATATTCTAATTATAAATGTTTTTATTAGCTGTAAATGGAAAATTATCGTAATTAACAGAAAAACGGCTTTCAAACGTCCACATGTAAATAATCTATCTAACGTGTCTCAGTTGTTAAATTAGTCTCTAAAATAATGAACCACATTGAATTAGATGTTTTGGCTGCATTTCTCCGTTCAGCTCTTGATTTTTAAGATTTTCCGTCCTGAATCTGTTTGTGACTCACATGTTTATTAACACATCAATAAACATGTGAACTATATTCAAGAAATGTGAAAATATTTATGCTTATTTGTTTTTAATTCAAGCCTCTTCAAGTCAGTAGAATACACTGACTTGATATATTGAGACTCAAATATCTGAGTCTGGATATTATTATGATTTCTACAGATATGAGTAAATCAACAGAATTTCCATGTTATATTGTACCTGGTTTTGCTGCAGGTTTTCTCTATTTTTTTTATACAGCATTTATAATACAGGATGCAAACAGATTATTCTTTGCTGTATAATTTCATTGCTAAGCATAAACATCATCCTTTCTTTGCAGCTCATTTTAATCCTGTTTAATATGACAAACTGCCATCATAATTTCATAAACCATTTTGGCCACAGATGTGTAAAGCATTTCTCGGAGAGCGATCTATATTTACTTTGGAATGGAAAAATGTCTCACACTTTCACCACCATTGATTCCAGGCAGGATAAATTCATCCTGTTCATGTTGTTTTTTTGCACATTAATTATTCTGCTGTTTGAATGTTACAGATAAAATCATGTTGCATCACACTGAGCTGTTTCATCACTGTGTTACTGTATAACAATAGCAATTCAATGCAAATCATGAAACCCTGAAATTTTCTGACAAGCCGACTATTTTGCGCCTTTCTTGCACGTTTTCTCTTTATCTCATGTTTTTGCTTTTACTGAATGTAATTTTGAGTAACAAGTTTTTAGTTGGCGCTAATTTAAGATCTCATGACTAGTTCGGTTGCACTTGGCAGTAAAAGCATTGAAAGTGGTTCTGTTGGTAGCGTCCTGTGGCTGCACCGTTTTAAAACAAAATCAATGTGTAAAATTCTCTGAATTATTAAAAATGTTTTTTTTTCTGCTTCAAAAAAGCAATGCGGTGATAAAAATTTTGCTTACCTCCTTTTTGTAAAAGAAATATACTGGGAAGAGAATAAAATCCTTTCTTTAAAAAGAAAAATCTGCGTCAACTTTTCATGTAAAAAGTTTTGGTAATTGAAGGGATGTTTCAGATTATAAATGTATTTTTTATAAGGTGAATCTTAGACAAATTGAGAAAGAAACAAAAGCCTTCAGTCTTCTTGTTAGTCATTAGTTCATGTCAGAGTTTAGATCTACATCTGGAACCGAATCTGACCTGAAATTTGATCCAGAACCAGAAGGATTTGCCTGCTGGACGGGTCCAGGTCAGGCTCCTTCAGCATGTTTTTAATAAATCAATAATAATTACTGCTCAGAAAAAATGGCAAAAAGTTGCTATAAATAAGAGTTAATTAGTCGGGTTGGATCGGGCTCAGGCCTGATCCGAGTGGATCTTTAGATCTGATCTGATTAATATAAATAGGTGAATAATTCTCATAGTTTGTGGCTCT
This sequence comes from Xiphophorus hellerii, assembly GCF_003331165.1. NCBI lineage: Eukaryota > Metazoa > Chordata > Actinopteri > Cyprinodontiformes > Poeciliidae > Xiphophorus > Xiphophorus hellerii. Next base: position 26,558,671 of record NC_045685.1, read on the forward strand.
AAGAATGAAAAAAAACTGAAACTTGTATCTTTGATGCAGTCCTGCAGCAAAATAACACAATATAATAAATCTACTGTTAATTAGCCTTAAAATGCAAAGAACATTTCAGTGTTTAATGTTTTATTGCGTTGAGCAGGAAAGTTGTTCCTCAGGGTTTTGAATACTCAGCCTCCATAAAATAAATTATTTAAAGTGAGCATCATTCATCAAAGCACATCCAGGTGTTATAAATATGAACATGACCACATGAACCTGAGCAGAACAAAAACACTCTTCAGCGGTGAGCTGCGATTGGACAGTTTATAGATTACAGATTAATAAAGATCAATGAAAAGGTGAGTGATTTTGAACAGTAATATTTAACCTGCATGCTACTTTTATCAAAGTACTACAGTTATTTTTCTATTCACTAAGAAAATTTTAGGAAGTGATTTTTTTAAAATCACTTTTGCCTCATAAGGTTAATGTAAACCTTTAGGTATTATAAGGTTGTGTACAAATAGAAGATGGATATGTATTCTTTAAAATAAGTATCCAGATAAAGAGTCAAAGGACTGAAAAGTTCTCAAATGGTTTTAGAAACAGAAATGATTTGTGGAAAAGGATAAAATATATGTGGAAATATATTTTGCTGGTTAAATGGGATGTTAAAAAGAGACGTTCATTTTTAAAAGGTCATGAAATCTATTTGGATGAAGTTAAAGTGCAGAAGATCCTGAGTATAATAAGAGTGAGTAGGTTTGTATTAACATTAAGTAAGATCAGTGGAGTCTGAAATAAAAGTTTACATTTTAATGATTACTCTCATTAAAAGATTAAAATCATAGAAGAATCAGGAGAAACTGATCTAAAACTTCAGTTAAGTTCTGATAGTGAACATACAGGAAGGTTTGGATCAGACAAACCAAATGATTACAGCAGACCTACTCAATGTAGCTGAAACCTGACTGCAACATGTTTGTTATCTTTGTTTGTGGAAAATATGATCTGTTAAGATCTTATAAGGTTGTTCTAAAAGCACTGAATCGTCTGAATCAAAGTTCTTGCAAACCACAAAGTTACTTGTTTCTTGATCTCCTATATTTTGTGTCCTTTTCTTAGCCCTCCTTCTCCTCGTCTCCACAGTTTGTTCAACATGTTGGTGAACTCCTCATCCGTCTCTCAGCAGGTCAGCTATTACTGCTCCCAGTCACAGGAAGCTTTGTTCATCTCAGGCGGCATGATCACAGTGAAAGCGATGCTCATCCTCCTCCTGTCCACCGTCGTCCTTTACCTGGGCTATCAGCAGCGGCAGCAGAGCCACTCCAGCAAAGCAGCAACACACGCCGACCTCTTCGCTTACCATCTGGCAGCTCTGGAGCTTATCTGGTGCCCTGGTTTTATCTTGTATGTTCTTGGACATTACAGTAACAACATAGCAATAATAGCTGGAGCAAACTGTTGTTTTTCCACCACCTTCTTTGGTGAGGTGCTGTTCCACTTCCTGACCTGTGCAGAATGGTATCTGGCTGTCGTTCATCCCATCACCTATCTGAGTTTAAGAAACGCCCGTGGAGTCCGGATCAGGAACATCAGCATCGGTTCTGTTTGGTTGATCAGCTTAGCGCTGAATAGCTTACATGTAAACAATCGAGGTAAAAATGTCCTGATTGCTGTTCTTAGTGTTTCCATTGTTTCTATTGGATTCATAACCTTTTGCAGCATCTCCGTTCTCTGTGTCCTCATTCGTCCACAAACTGGGACAAACGATGGTAAGAGAAGATGGATCAGCCAATCAAAGTTGAGAGCTTTCCACACCGTCACGGCCATATCATGTGTGCTGTGGCTGTGGTTTGGGGGTCTTTGTGTTTCATATTCTTTAATTGTGTCCTCGCTGTTTACGGAAAGTTATGGCTGCGTAATGATCGCAGGTATTGGCTGGTTGGACCTGCCCACCTTTTTAGTCTCACCTCTGCTCTATCTACACGGGACAAAAACAACTTTCTGTAACTGTTACAAACCCAACTGAGGATGCAGACGATGTTTGGTTTTAACTAGTAAAGCACAAAGGTCTGTCTGGTTCAAAAGCTCATTTCATAAATACAACAAAACATAATACTGGATGAGCGCAATTCTAATTATATATTACTCTTTTTACAAACTATTTGATGTGTTTGACTTTAAGATGCCTTGAAAATATCAAAGTAAGAGTTTATGTTGAACTAAAGTCTCGTCTTTACAAATGCTGTAAACTGTAGAGCTTCAAATGATATATAAATGGTACAGTTTTTATTCTTATGGTTTTCTACTTTATTTTTCAATATGATTTTGCTAAAAGTTGTTGCTATTATTATTTTAATCAACAATCAAAGAATCAAACAATCAATTATTTTAATGTGTTCTTGCTTTGCTGAATTTGAATACATATCAGTCTTTTCCTAAAGATTATTTACATGCTGTCAGATGTAATGGACTTTGAAAGTAAATCATAGCCTGGTTTATGTAAACATGTCAATACTGCTGTGTGATGCATCTTTTTTTATTAACCTCACAAAAGCTCTGGTCAGCAGATATTAGTAATTGTGGTTTCAAATATGACACATTAACAGCTGGATGTGTCATCACTGCTAAGACGCAAAAACATGTCTCTGTATTAATAAATCACCATTATAGAACATGTATGTAAATAGTTTACCTGAACAGAAGTTTTCCGTTGATTAGCATCCTCAGAGACGCTGACATGTTCCATGAATCAGGTGTGATGCTGATGAAATGATGACTTCATCTGGGGGAAAACCCTGGCAGGTTTAGTTGGACAAATATAGAAACAAGACATATTTTTTAACTTGGTTTAGGTATTGTATTTGCTCTAGAAACGAGACAAAATACTTGGTAAGTTTGTGTTTTTGCAGTGATTAAGAGATTTTACTTATATGAGATGTATCAGTAATGTCACATAGTTTTACTACTTAGATTTCCTATTAGAGGGCCTAAGCATTACTTCATTTCCCAATTTATCTTAAATTGTCTTGTGTATTTTTTCTTAATGTATTTGGTTGTTGAAGTAAGGTTGGAGTTATAAGCATTTTGGGTATTTATTTTTAGTTAAAAAAGATTAATTTTAGTTGAAAGATCTCTGTTAAGGAGATTTTTTTGTTTAATCATTCCACTGTTTTGTGTAGGATCTGAGGGCCTTTATTATTCCACTTTTAATTAATATTTTCTTTAGCGACAATGGTTCCACTTTTGTCTTCAAAAGTGACGTTCAGTTTATCTTTAAAACTATAACATTTAACCAGCGTTAGACATCTGTACATTTCTACGACATGGTACTGAGCTGAACTCCTTACATCAACACAGATTAGTAGGCAGCTAGAGGTTCATTTTCTTGCACAAAGACACTTTGACATATGATGGAGGATCTAGAATCAAACTCACAACCTTCAGATTGCTAGAAAACACCTCTTCCCTGCTGAGCCACCATGTAGTTGTTTCTTATCTTACCTCCCTGTGTCACAAGCTGATGTTCTAACACAAATGGGGGCTCGTCCGGGATCATTTTCAAATATCATTGCGCCTTGACTTCTAGTTTTTATGTAGTTCTGTATTTTGTTATGACTTCTAAATATATCTAATAATATTGTGTGAACAGCCTCTTTTTGGCCCTGTGTGAGAACAATCAATGGTGTGATTTCCTGCAGATTTGTACAAAAAATAATTGAGCTTAAAACCCTTATGATATACCTGATCATCAATTTAAGTTTTCTTTTTTCTTAGACTTCTGCCTGTTTTTATGTAACATTTAAGATTAATCTCCAAATAAATACCATTTGCCTCCCAATTACTTCAGATACATTTCATACTTTCTTAAGATAATGGCAGTTCAGAACATTTTGAACATTCACACCATCAACTGCTAAAATGTTTCTACCTGATATATGGTTCAGCTATATATTAACATTTCCCTCGTAATATGACAAAAAAATAAACATGGTTGTTGTAAAGTCACAGATGGCTGACTATATGATTGAATGACTTTTTTGAATATTTTTATTTGAATAAACAATTACAGGTTATTTTAATTATGACTAATATAATGGACACTTAGGGTAAATAATTGTTGCTGTTATGGAGATATAGAAATAATATTCAATATTCAATTCACTTTGGTTTGTTTATTTTTTATGATTGAAACAGACATATTTTATGAAGTGACATGTTTGAATTATATTTGATGGAACAACCTAAATAAACAAATATGAAGACCATATTTAATCTCGACAGATTATGTAATTTATTATGTAATCAGACCAGTTGTGACTGACCAATAAGCATCACACTTGCTCTGATAAAGAAGCATAAATTCAGGATTGGGAGTGAGCAGAGAGACTCAGTGACTGCCACCTGGAAACAAGAATAATCTGCCAAGGTTTGTGTGTTTTTCAAATTTTTCCTTAAATTTCTATAGTGGTAGTTAAAACTATGAATAATTTTTATACATTGAACTTTATTGCTGCTTTGCAAGTAGCAAAGAAATGTTATTGTACAACTTCTTCACAATGTCAAACCTCCCTAGAAAATGAGTTGAAAATTCATGATTGCCTGCATGTGCAAATATTTAATTGATAGAATTCAAATCCAATCAAGTGACTGTAATGTAGTCAAGGTGTTTGCTGACCAAAATGATGCCTTTATGTTTTTCAGTTTAGAGGAGAATTAATGAGCTTCTGTACATTTTGACATAAATGTTGAAAATTTCGGAAAGTCTGCAGTGATTAGACTAGATGATGTTAAAGCTCTTCATAAGTTTGTCTAACATGATTAAAATACAAGTAATGTCTTTAAATATAGATATGAAATCAACACCACCTAGGTTCTGTATTTAAAATGTGAAAGCTTCCCTCTCCTTTTATCAGAAACTATGTGCTTTTGTTTTTACATTTTCCACCAATATTAACATCTCGAAGAAGAAAATGTATCCATAATATTTTTCCAAACTGCTTGTTTTGTTGCTTCTTTGAAACCTAAACACAGAAATCAAATGTCAGCTCTTGACAAAAATAAATTTTCTACAGTAGATATTCAAAGGTTGATAATTGGCTCTTTGCACTGTGAAGGTGTAGACCACTGCTCTAGTGTATTTTAAAAGCAATAGTCTTGTGTTTTCCTAAATCCGTCATGTTCTCCTTTTTGTTTGCAGATCAGCACCGTACACGATGAATACGTCAGAAAACTCTCTACTATCCCAGCACTGTATCAACATCTTCATTTCCATCTCCTGGATCAGAGTCTTCCTGCTCCTTCCTCTTTCCACCTTCGTTCTTTATCTAGGTCTCCAAAAGTGGCGCCAGCATCGCTCCTTTAACACAGCGAGCCATTTTGACATCATCACCTACCACCTGGCTGCCATGGAGCTCTTTTGGGTCATTGGATACGTCCTTCAAATATATTTTACTTACTATAACCTCACAGTCTTCAGAGATGTAACCATATTTATGACTATGTCTGGTTTTTATGGAGAAGTTTTATTTCACACCCTGACCTGTGCAGACCGCTACATCGCTGTGGTTCGTCCCATCCTCTACCTCAGGATGAGGAACGCCAGTGGGGTGAGGATCAGAACCATCAGCATCGGGTGTGTCTGGCTGCTGTCCCTAGGAATCACAAGCCTTAATCTAATTCGATCATATGCAATTAAAATCACGTTATTGTTATGTCTTTTGTCTTTTGCCGCAATAGTTTCATCTTTCTGCAGTTTGTCAGTTCTCTGTGCTCTGACTCATCCAGGGCCTGGAGAAAAAGGGCCGGTTGACCAATCAAAGCAAAGAGCTTTCCACACTATTACAGTCATATCAGGCATGCAGTGGTTGTGGTTTTTAGGCTTACTGGGTACAACTGTGTTGTCAGAATCTCCTGTGTTAGTTTCTCCTGTTGCCTGCATTGTGGGGCTGAGCTTTGGCTTTTCTAATCTTCCTAGCTGTTTGGTGTTGCCTCTGTTGTATCTTCACAAAGCAGGAAAACTGTCTCCCAACTAATACAGAAAAAAGATTAGAGCTACACATTCCAAAAATATCCTGCTGAAATATGAAGCTGTATATGTAGGTGTGTATTAGGTGAAAGTTTAGAGGTTCTCAATTTAAAAACATTAACTTGTAGCTAAAGTTGAGCTATTTTACATCTTTGTAATTCTGCTTTGTAATCATTGTCAGTTATAGTCAACTGACAATGAATTTATACTCTGACTGCTTATGCTCATGAATTGACCTCATGTGGCTTTGCTGTGTAATAAAATGTCACTTCTGTTTTATTTTTGTGACATTCTCCGTAAGCTAATAAATGTATGTAAACCATCTCAGATAGAGGAAAACTTGTCTTTCATTCCACATTGTTTTTACTGCAGTAATGACGTCACATCTGTTCAAACGCCAGTTCAACCTGACGCCACATAAAACAAAAAACAATGTAGATTATCTACAACTAATCCAACTAATTCATCTAAACCGAACTGAATTATTGATTCAACTGCTTAAAATGTCCAAATCAACTTTCATGTGTGGGCTGATTATAAATGTTTCACTTTGCAAATAGCAAATAGCAAGCTAGCTAGTTAGCGATAGATAGATAGATAGATAGATAGATAGATAGATAGATAGATAGATAGATAGATAGATAGATAGATAGATAGATAGATAGATAGATAGATAGATAGATAGATAGATAGATAGATAGATAGATAGATAGATAGATAGATAGATAGATAGATGTAAATTTGACCCTTGTTCCTGATTAACTTTATTTCAGACCTTAGTTTGTGAATCTAGTTTGTTTATTTCTTGTCTAGTTATTCCTTGTGCTTTAGTTTAATTAATGTTTACTCATTCTTACTGTTAGATTTATTTACTAGTCCCCCGTGTACTGTCCCTCGCCCCTTGTGCCACCTTCACTCTCCCTCACACCTGCAGTCAGTTAGCCAATCAGCTCAGGTCCTTTGTTCCACATTCACTCTCCCAGTACTTAAACACTTCTGCTCCTCTCACTCTTTGCTGCTTCCTCCTGTCTTATCTTGTTTTTTCCCATTACTTCCCTGTTTTTTCCTGCTAGTTTTTCATTCTAAGTTCCTCTGGCTGTATTTTTGTAAGGTTTTCATCATTAAACATTTCTCATCTACAAGCTGCCTCTGCCTCTGCGTTTGGGTCCACCAACAAATGCCTCAACATTTCAAATTGATAGATTATGTATATACCCAACCCATTAAGTACATGTTTGTGCAAATCTGCTTAGTTTGAATAAATGCAGTCCTTTTTTATGATTATTTGAATCATGTTTAAACCAGCAGGCAGTCTTAACCCTCCTGTTATGTTGCAGGTCAAATTGACCTGTTTTAAAGTTTAAATTTTTTTTAAAATAGGTGGAAGTATTTTTTTGCATGAAATTTTTTCTATTTGTCTTAATAGGTGCACTCTAGATATAAATTGAAAATGTATTTATTTTACACATTTGCAACTCCCCCTGCGTCTACTTTTTACATAGAGACTGTTCGGGTTAATTTGACCCGGCATTCAAGTTAAAGGGTATAAAAGATTTTAAAAAATGTCCAATTCTATATGTTTCCTTGCAGCTATGTGTATTTCACCACACACACACACACAGACCCCTACACGCCTACATGCAAGCACACAAGCCCATTTTCTCACTTTTCTCTTTACTTCAGTAGGAAACTGCGAGAAAGCAGAAAGTGTTCATACAGCTTTTGACGGGAATCTTTTCTGTTCCCGTGGACAAACTCCACCCACACTGAGAGGACAGGACCCCGTCAACGCAATCACATGGTTTCTGATAAAACTTTTGGTAATCACTTCCCTTGTGGCTGCATGTTGGGTTCTGGCTCATTTCCTTAAGCGTTAAACTTTGCAAATGGCTAACTAGAAAGATTATGAAAATATCTTTCTAGTTAGCCACCTATTATGTACACGTTTGTGTAAAGTTGCTTACTTTGAATAAATGCATCATTTTTATGATCATCGCAGTAACACTGAGGTCAAAGTCATCGCAGCATATTAGATATAAGGACAGACACTGAGTTTGGATGAATGGGAAAAAGGCCATTAGGCAAAAAATTTAATCAGTAACAAGGTAAGTTTGTTTTATGAAAATACTTTTTGAAATTTAAGTTGTAATTTGCTTTATTTTCTTGCTAGGTGTTCTTTGTTTTGCCATTGATTCCTTTTTAATTAGATTAAATTTATGTCAAGCAAATGGGTTTTAAGTTATTGAGCTTAAGTTGTTCAGCTATGTAAAAAAATATTACTGTGAATTTATAAGTAAGATAAATATGCAAACTTTAAAAAAATATATTTAAGTATATGAAAAACTTAAACTCCACAGATAAAATTAGTTGAGCGCATTTTGACACTGAAGGCTTTTCATACCGAAAACATAGATGGCAAAAAATGTAGCGTTGTATTCTTGAGATGAGTTTGAATTTTTTATTATTATTACTACAGATTAGATTTTTTTTAAGTGTAGAACTGACAGCTGGCACTCATTTTTAGTTTCACTGTTCAGGTAAAGGCATAATAATCTTTTTAATTAATGAAAGCTTGGATGTATTTCTAATCTACTGAAGAACAGATATTTTGTCCTTGGTGGAAAACAAATGTTTTGAACGCAAAGACAACAATGTAATCACTCAATATGCAGGGCCGTGTTTCATTGGGCAACTTCAGTTTCACTTCAGTGACACAACAGTTTTATTTTTCAAGCTCAAATATCAGGCTGCTTAAAAAATGTTGACTGAAAAGGCATAGAAGGACGTGAGAGGAAAACTTAGAGATTATCCTGATCCACTAAATATTTAAGGAATCAGTTCAGACAAGAACTGATTAGAAAGTTAATTCAATCTCAGACATTACGGAGTCGCCTTCCTAAGAAGCTTAGGAAATGTGACGACTTTAGAGATTTACTCTGGTTTCAAACAGAAGGTCTGTCAGTTGGCCAACATTCCTCACTGACGTCATCAAAGCAATATTGCTGCAATGATTAATACAACCATTTATTTATGTCTAACTTTTGCTCTTTCCTTGTGTTTCTGTCTCCTCAGGTCTACATTCATCAGTCAGCATGTTAGTTAACTCCACCTCCAGCTTTGATGATAATTTTACACATTATTGCTCCACTTTAAGTACTATTTTCATCTCTATTGCTATGATGGCAACAAAATCTTTCCTCATCCTCCCTCTCTGCCTGTTCATCCTCTACTTGGGCTTTCAACAATGGCGCCAGCAGCGCTCCTTTAAAACAGCAAGTCACTCTGACATCTTCACCTACAATCTGTCTCTGATTGAACTATTTTGGGCTCCTGGATCCATAATCTACCTTTGTGGGATGCATAGGAATAATCTGGCAATGTTGATATTAGGAATTTGTGGTTTTTCATTTACTTTCACCGGAGAAGTTCTGTTTCATGTCCTAACTTGTGTGGAACGGTACATGGCTGTTGTTCACCCTGTCATCTACCGGACGTCCAGGAACGCCCGCGGTTTAAAGATAAGAAAAATCATCATCAGCTGTGTCTGGATGCTGTGCTTTGGACTTTTATTCCTTCTTATAGATGTAAAAGGCACTTTCAGAACCTCAGCAATGTTATGTCTTCTGGCTGTTGCCATCATGATCATAAGTTTCTGCAGCATCTCTGTTCTCTGCATTCTGATGCATCCAGGACCAGGAGAGGCTGGTGGAGAAAAACTCAGGGTCACCCAGTCAAAGCAGAGAGCTTTCAACACCATCACAGCCATACTGGGAGTGCTGGTGTTGTGGATTATTGCAGTAATTGTTTCAAATGCACTGAGAAATTCATCCCTGCTGACCAGAGATGCAAGCTGTGTTATCCTGGCGATTGCAAACTGGTTTAATCTGCCCATCAGTCTGATAGCTCCTCTGCTCTACCTGACCAGGTCAGGAAAACGGTTCTGTTGCTGGTAGAACATGTAGCTGCCAAAACACAGAAATAAGAAAGATATGAATGACTTCATATGAAATCAAAAGTTATTTAGACTATTCAAGACAACCTTCAAAGAGATAAAAGTTTTATTTCTTCTTTTGTCTTAATTTATATAGTGCTTGTCTATTGTTACAAATTATTATTTGTAGGCAGACTCAGGTTTAAATTTTGACATTTAACCCTTTTTAGCTCATTTCTTGCATAGATTTGTTGATGTGTTTTTTGTGTGTGTTAGTTGTTATGGACTGGGGTCCTGTCATAATGGCTGCTAGAGATAGAAACCCCTCCTCAAATCCTACAAAGACAAGCAGATATAGTCCATGGATGGATAACTCTGATGTCAAAACGGTAGATTTGCTGTATGACTGTTTTAAGTGCACCAGAATAAAAGGAAATTTCCTTTTAGTATGAAGGTGTTGCTACTGAGAAACTAACATTTCTGGATCTCAGAAATTGCTTGGTAGCCTAATGTGGCATTGCTGTGTAATAAAATGTCACTTCTGTTTTATGTAAGATTTTCTGTAAGCTAATAAATATTTACACACTTGTTTTTTATTGTTTTCACTTCCTGATCATGTCACAAATGTTCAAACACGACCTGCACCAGTTCAGAATAAAATGTTGATTCTCTGCAGCTTTAGTTTGAATCCAACTAATTTATCTAAACTCTGAACTGAATCATTGATTCAACTCTTTAAAATGTCTAAATCAAAGTTGTCATATTCATGTTGTTCAGCATTGGTTGACATTTGAAAATAAACTTTCATGTTTGGTTTAACTATAAATGTTTTAATATGCAAATTGCTAACTAGATTGATAGACTATGAATATACCAAACCCATAAAGTTTGTGCCAAGCTGCTCACTTTGAATAAATGCATCATTTTTTATCATGTTGTGTCAGTTCTGACACTGATAAAGGAAGGAGCCTCAGCAGCACTCAGGTCAAAACCATCACAGCTTCACAGCATTTTGGAGATTAGCAACACACACTGGGTTTGGACAGAAAGGCCACCAGGAAAAACAAACATCAGCAGCAGCAAGGTACGTTTTAATAAGAATACTTTTAGAAAGGAAAATAGGATGTTACCTTCTTTATTTAGATGTTGCTGCTTCCTTTTTAACCTGATCAGATTTATGTTGAGAAAATTGGTTTGAGATCATTGAGCTTCAGTTGTTCAGATTCATCAGCCTTCAGATTTAATGTTTGCTTCATTCTGGATGATCCTGTTTGTCAGATTTGTAGTTTATAAGATATTAAATCATGAGGACAATGAACAACTGTGCATTTATAAGCAAGATACAAACACAAAGTTTCCATAGATTCACAAAGTCACGATGAAAATTAAGCTCATCTAGATAATCCAGATATTTCCAGTTCATATATTCTGTACAGATTTTATCTAATGTTCAGTTTTTTATGTTTTCATCTTTTTTCTAAATGTTTCATTGTTTTAGATTTCATCTTTTTTGTTTAATCACTTTTATTCTGAAAGTTGAATTTAATAATCAAGAATCACATTTTTATATAATGGAGAACAACAAAGTCACTTTCATACATGCTATATCCATCATAAAACATTCAATTTAACTCAAAACAAGATAATTGTGTCCTGGCTGTTTCAGGTAGATACATATAATTAACCCTCCTGTTATGTTCCGGGTCAAATTGACCCTTTTTAAAATTTACAAATTAAAAAAAAATAAATAGAAGCATTTTTTTTGCATGAAACGTTTTCTATTTGTCTTAATAGGTGCACTCTAGACATAAGTTGAAAATTTATTCATTTTACACATTTGTACCAAACCCTAGGTCTACTTTTTACATCGATACTGTTCGGGTCAATTTGACCCGGCAGTCAGGTTAAAGTGCAAAAAAAGATTTTAAAATGTCCAATTCTATATGTTTCCTTGCAGTTATGAACCATATTTCACCACACACACACTCACACACAAACACACGCAACCACACACACACAAGCCCACTTTCTCACTATTCTCTTTACTTCACTAGGAAACTGCGAGAAAGCAGGTGTTCACACAACCTTTGACGGGAATCTTTTCTGTTCCTGTGGACAAACTCCACCCACTCTGAGTGACACTCAGCAGAAGTGGAGAAAAACATAAATACTCTCTGCATGACTCATTTATCTTGATTTTAATCAGCGGGTCAATTTGACCCAGAACAGTATGTGTGTCTCAAGTTCAATTATAAAGATCACCCTTTGGTAAAAAAAAAAAAAAGTATAATATAAAATAATTTACCAAAGGTCAACTTCAAGGAAATTATTGTTTTTTTGTGTCTAGGTTTTTTTCAGTGGACATTAAAAATCAAAATTCCATTTTTTATGTCCAAATGAGTAAATGAGCAGGTTGTCGTCATTGATCCTTAATTTCTGAGAAATAATAAAACATCATTGCACAAATATTGATTGAAATGGTTAGTATTGGAGTTAATAATCAGATACAAAAATGTTTTGGAGGAATTTTTTGGTTTCTGACACTATTGCATGATTAAACACTCCCTGGGTCAAATTGACCCACGAACATTTTTGCTGTACCCTAGAAACGAACATAACAGGAACATGGTTCAAGAATCACTTTTGATTAAAAACTACAAAAATATGACAGATGTTATTGCTGCCATGGATGATACAACAAATTAGTTTTTTTACATAGTTTTATCACTTTGTTTGAAAGATTGCTTTATTGAACAATCCTTGTTTCATTTATTGTGAAATGGTTTAATGATAGTTCTGTATCTTCAACATGTCTCAATACAGAAAGAAGTATTACAACTTCTGGAAATACAACTTTACAGACAAAAGAGTGAAATGGAAACAAAGCTAATGTCATGAATTGCTTGTTGTAGAAGGTGAGGACAGATGCAGTGGACCCAGGTTGTTGAGTAATGATGATTTTAATGGTGAAACAAATAAAATCCAGACAGCACAGAGGAGCAAACAGCACTGGCTCTGACACTGGTAACACTGAACAGACGTAATGACAATAGATGGGACACAGGTGGGAACAATCAAAGGGTAGACGGGACGAAACAGAGACTCAACAGGACACAGAAACCTAAATAAACACACAGAAAAACAAAAACCTTACAGCAGAATTTATACCAATGATCTGATGAATTCCAATGAATGGAAAAAATTATGTGTAATAAATAAAAAGACATCAATCAGCTCATGTAAATTAGTTCCCAAAGTGCATTATTGAGAAAAGTACATATAATGTACACATTAGTTAATATGTTCCAATGTGTCTAACCTTTGCTCTTTCCTTGTGTTTCTGTCTCCTCAGGTCCACATTCATCAGTCAGCATGTTGGTTAACTCCACCTCCAGCTTTGATAATAATCTTAGATACTTCTGCTCTGGTTCAAGTAGTATTTTCATCTCTATTGCTATGCTTGCCACAAAATCTTTCCTCATCCTCCCTCTCTGCCTGTTCATCCTCTACTTGGGCTTTCAACAATGGCGCCAGCAGCGCTCCTTTAAAACAGCAAGTCACTCTGAATTCTTCACCTACAATCTGTCTCTGATTGAACTGTTTTGGGCTCCTGGATCCATAATCTACCTTTGTGGGATGCATAGGAATAATCTGGCAATGTTGATATTAGGAATTTGTGGTTTTTCATTTACTTTCACCGGAGAAATTCTGTTTCATGTCCTAACTTGTGTGGAACGATACATGGCTGTTGTTCACCCTGTCATCTATCGGACGTCCAGGAACGCCCGCGGTTTAAAGATAAGAAACATCATCATCAGCTGTGTCTGGATGCTGTGCTTTGGACTTTTATTCCTATATGCTGATGCGTCAGGTGCTAACTTAGCCTTATCAATAATATGTATTATGGTTTTTGCAATCATAGTCATAAGTTTCTGCAGCATCTCTGTTCTCTGCATTCTGATGCATCCAGGACCAGGAGAGGCTGGTGGAGAAAAACTCAGAGTCACCCAGTCAAAGCAGAGAGCTTTCAACACCATCACAGCCATACTGGGAGTGCTGGTGTTGTGGATTATTGCAGTAATTGTTTCAAATGCACTGAAAAATTCATTCCAGTTGAGCACAGATGCAAGCTGTGTTATCCTGGCGATTGCAAACTGGTTTAATCTTCCCATCAGTCTGATAGCTCCTCTGCTCTACCTGACCAGGTCAGGAAAACGGTTCTGTTGCTGGTAGAACATGTAGCTGCCAAAACACAGAAATAAGAAAGATATGAATGACTTCATATGAAATCAAAAGTTATTTAGACTATTCAAGACAACCTTCAAAGAGATAAAAGTTTTATTTCTTCTTTTGTCTTAATTTATATAGTGCTTGTCTATCGTTACAAATTATTATTTGTAGGCAGACTCAGGTTTAAATTTTGACATTTAACCCTTTTTAGCTCATTTCTTGCATAGATTTGTTGATGTGTTTTTTGTGTGTGTTAGTTGTTATGGACTGGTCCTCAAATCCTGCAAAGACAAGCAGATATAGTCCATGGATGGATAACTCTGATGTCAAAACGGTAGATTTGCTGTATGACTGTTTTAAGTGCACCAGAATAAAAGGAAATTTCCTTTTAGTATGAAGGTGTTACTACTGAGAAACTAAAATTTCTGGATCTCAGAAATTGCTTGGTAGCCTAATGTGGCATTGCTGTGTAATAAAATGTCACTTCTGTTTTATGTAAGATTTTCTGTAAGCTAATAAATATTTACACACTTGTCTTTTAGTGTTTTCACTTCCTGATCATGTCACAAATGTTCAAACACGACCTGCACCAGTTCAGAATAAAATGTTGATCCTCTGCTGCTTTAGTTTGAATCCAACTAATTTATCTAAACTCTGAACTGAATCATTGATTCAACTCTTTAAAATGTCTAAATCAAAGTTGTCATATTCATGTTGTTCAGCATTGGTTGACATTTTTAAAAAAAACTTTCATGTTTGGTTTAACTATAAATGTTTTTCTATGCAAATTGCTAACTAGATTGATAGATTATGAATATACCAAACCCATTAAGTTTGTGCCAAGCTGCTCACTTTGAATAAATGCATAATTTTTTATTATCATTTACATCATGTTGAATTTAATAGTCAGTTCTGACACTGATAAAGGAAGGAGCCTCAGCAGCACTCAGGTCAAAACCATCACAGCTTCACAGCATTTTGGAGATTAGCAACACACACTGGGTTTGGACAGAAAGGCCACCAGGAAAAACAAACATCAGCAGCAGCAAGGTACGTTTTAATAAGAATACTTTTAGAAAGGAAAATAGGATGTTACCTTCTTTATTTAGATGCTGTTGCTTCCTTTTTAACCTGATCAGATTTATGTTGAGAAAATTAGTTTGAGATCATTGAGCTTCAGTTGTTCAGATTCATCAGCCTTCAGATTTAATGTTTGCTTCATTCTGGATGTTCCTGTTTGTCAGATTTGTAGTTTATAAGATATTAAATCATGAGGACAATGAACAACTGTGCATTTATAAGCAAGATACAAGATATTTTAAATATATATCTCTATTTGTATATGAACATTTTTCTTGGTTTTGGTTAAATTCCATAGATTCACAAAAAATTAAGTTTATCTTGATGATCCAGATATTTCTAACTTATATATTCTGTACAGATTTTCACAAAGGTATGTTCAGTTTTTTTGAGTGCTTTACTTTATTTTTCAAAAATTTTTTTTTTTTTTTTTTGTTGCATTATTATTTTATTTGTTTAATGACTTTGTTTTCTAAAGATTGAATTTAAGAATCAAAAATCACATTTTTATATAACGGAGAATAAAAAAGTCACCTCTTTCAGTTTTATGGTTCAGGTAAATATGTGTCTAACTTTTGCTCTTTCCTTGTGTTTCTGTCTCCTCAGGTCCACATTCATCAGTCAGCATGTTGGTTAACTCCACCTCCAGTCTTGGTGATAATTTTGCATACTACTGCTCTGATTCAGGTAGTATTTTTGTCTTCCTTGCTATGATGGCAACTAAATGCTTCCTCATCCTCCCTCTCTGCCTGTTCATCCTCTACTTGGGCTTTCAACAATGGCGCCAGCAGCGCTCCTTTAAAACAGCAAGTCACTCTGACATCTTCACCTACAATCTGTCTCTGATTGAGCTATTTTGGGCTCCTGGATCCATATTCTACCTTTGTGGGATGCAAATGAATAATCTGGTGTTATGGTCTGGCTCTAGTACCATAACAAATGAAAGGGAAGCAACGCGTGGGATAACTTAAAATAGGATTTATTTAACAAAAGTCATAACTGGTTGGGGAGGAAAGGGAAAAAAAGAGGAGAGGTTGACAGACAAAGAGAAAAAGGGCTGTGTTGGTGAGAAAAAGGTGGTGCATTTTAAGCTGATCTGATGTCATTCATGGAGACACTGGCCAGCTGCCTCCACTTCCAATCAGCACCAATCAGAAGATCTGGAGCAGGGATGCTAAACCCCAAAGGAATAGCCTTGGGCCGTAACACCCCCCCTCTTCAAAACAGGGTCCCCACCGGAACCCTGGGCAACCTATGTATCAACATCTGAAGAGAAAAAAAAAAAGTTTAAATACACTCACAATATCTCAGACAAGCTGAGACGGAACAGAAAACAAAACTTAGATCCTTTTAAATCCCATCCCCAAGTCAACAACTGGTACCATGAAGTGACTCAGACAGGTAAGAGGAAAAAATAAATAAATTACTGACTTTGTGCTCTTGACAAAGCATCTGCGATGACATTATCCTTTCCCTTGATATGACGAATATCTAAAGAAAATGACTGCAGAAACAACGACCATCTCACAAGTCTCTGATTTGGGCACCGAAAAGAATTCAAAAAGGTCAGAGGATTATGATCTGTGAAGACAGTTAAAGGACCTGAACCCACATAAACCTCAAAATGTTGCAATGACCAAATAAGAGCAAGGGTCTCTTTTTCTATGACTGAATAATTCAGTTGATGTCTATTAAACTTCCTAGAAAAAAAACTCACAGGTCTCTCAATTGAAAAGACATCCATTTGCAAAAGGACTCCCCCTGCACCAACATGACTGGCATCAACCTGTAGTTTAAAAGACTTATTCATATCCGGAGCCAACAAGACAGGAGAATCACATAGCATCCTCTTCACATCTTCAAAAGCCTGCTGACAGACAGAGGACCAGATGTATTTCACATTACTTTTCAAAAGATCTGTCAGAGGTGCAACCACAGTTGAAAAGTTTCTGCAGAAGGCTCTATAATACCCAACTAAACCCAAGAATTTCATGAGTTCCTTTTTAGTAGTTGGTGGGGGATACTTTTCAATCGCTTCCACCTTTGCTTTAACTGGACATACTTTACCCTGACCCACTTGATGACCAAGATAAATGACAGTTGCTCGAGCAAACTCACATTTGGCTAGATTCACTGTAAGACGTGCATCCACCAAACGGTCAAACAAAGTTGTGAGTTGTTCCAGGTGAGAAGACCAACTATTAGAACAGACAACAATGTCATCCAAATACACAGAACAACCTTCTAAACACCCAACAACTTTATTCATAAAGCGCTGAAAAGTCGCCGGCGCATTCTTCAAACCAAAAGGCATAACATTGTACGAGTACAAACCAGTAGGTGTAATAAAGGCAGCGATTTCCTGTGCCCTTTTAGTTAAAGGGACCTGCCAATAACCTTTTAACAGGTCTATCTTACTAATGAACTTAGCATTACCAATCTGGTCAATACAGTCATCCATACGAGGTAGTGGGTATGAATCAGTTTTGGTTATGCTATTGACTTTTCTGAAATCGGAACAAAACCTATAGGTTTTGTCTGATTTTGGAACTAGCAAGCAAGGTGAAGACCAGCTTGAACATGATGCTTGAGCGATCCCATTTTTTAACATGTAGTCAATCTCAGCATCCAGATATTTGCGTTTTTCAGGGCTAACCCTGTAAAACTGCTGTTTTATAGGTTGTGCATCACCCACCTCAATATCATGCTCAATCAGATGTGTGCAGGATGGAATATCTGCAAATAAATCATAGTAAGATTTTATCAACTGAATTAACTCAAAACATTGAGTCTCTGGTAAATAATTCAGCATAGTGTCCAAGTTCTTCAGTACTTCAGAATTTATAAGTCGACCAGTTAGCATGGCTGAATCTGGAACAGGCAACCCATCGCCATTCCATTCACCTCCAGCAGATGTCACCGTTTCACTAATGCACACAGGGTGAATGTCATCCACCAATACAGTCTTATCACGAACATGGTAAGGTTTTAAGAGGTTTACATGAACCGTCTGCTGTTTCTTCCGTCTTTCTGGAGTTGCAATGAGATAGTTTTGGTCGGAAAGCTGTTTCAAAACTGTGTGTGGGCCAGAAAACTTGGCCTGAAATGGTGAAGTCACAACAGGAAGTAAAGCCAGTACTTGATCACCTGAAAGAAAAACACGATGTTCAGCTTTCTTATCATACAAACACTTCATTTTTTCCTGTGCAGATGATAGTTTCTTATTTGCCAACTGCGTTGCAGTAAAGAGTCTCTGCCTAAACCCATTAACATAATGCAACAAGTTTTGTGGTGGTTCAGCATCCTTCCACTCATCTCGCAAAACTGTTAACGGACCACGCACAGTATGACCGAATACTAATTCATTAGGGCTAAAGCCCGTACTTTCTTGTGTTACTTCTCTCGCTGCAAGTAATAACCAAGGCAGATTATCCTCCCAATCAGCCTTCATCTGAACACAGTAAGCACGGAGTAAAGATTTTAATGTCTGATGAAATCGCTCCAGTGCTCCTTGGCTCTGTGCGTGATACGCTGTAGATTGATTATGCTGAATGTGTAGCTGCTTCAAAACCTGCGCAAACAAATGAGAGGAGAAATTAGATCCTTGGTCACTCTGAATGACTTTAGGTATTCCAAAAATACCAATAAATTGCCCAAGCGCTCGCACCACAGATTTTGCAGTAAGTGTGTGCAATGGATATGCTGCTGGATACCTGGTACTTTGGCACATAACTGTCAAAAGATACTTAGCACCTAAACGTGAAGGTGGAAGAGGACCCACACAATCAATTATTAAGTGCTCAAATGGTTTACCAATAGTCGGAATAGGATACAGTGGTGCCCGGTGTATGACTTGATTGGGCTTACCAGTCAACTGACAGGTGTGACAGGTTTTAATATATGAAGCAATATCTTTTTTCAGCCGTGGCCAAAAAAAATTTCTTAAAATGCGGTCATAGGTTTTCCTAACTCCCATGTGTCCAGACTCATCATGGGATACCTGCAAAACCAAGTCACGCAATTTCAAAGGCACCACAACCTGATAAACTGGCTGCCCAATAACATCATCACCACATGGCATCCACTTCCTTAACAGTACCTTGTTCTCAACAAAGTATCCATGAGCATGGTTCTGCATCTCCTCAGCAGGCAATGCAGACTGAAACAAATGCTGTATTGTGGGGTCAGATCTTTGCTCCTGCCCCAGATCAATCTGTGAAATAGACAAAGGAATGTTAGACCAACAAAAAGAGGACGTCTGTGTATCTTTTCCAAAGTTTCCATCCTGATGCACATCACTGGATGCTTTCATTGCTCGTGTCACAGCACATGCTTGGAAAACTTCTGGGTGTGATTTTTCATTTTCGTCAGGACCACTGCTGACCAAAGGTATTGAAACAATAACTGGAGATTCTGGTTGATCAGGCCAGACTTTCCCTCCAGCTATATAGTTCCCCAGTATAACTGTGACACCAACCACAGGTAGTGCAGGTCTAACACCCATCCTTACTTCTCCTTCAAACAACTCTGAATGAAGCACAAGCTTATGTACTGGAACACAAAACACAGACATGCCCATACCCAACACAGGTATCGATAATCCAGTGTCAGACTCATCTGAAAAAGACAACACTGATGCCAGAATGAAAGAATCATATGCACCAGTATCTCTTAAAATGGTAACTGGCACCCTGACGTCACTCCCAATTAAAGAAACTTCTCCTTCCATAAGAAATGGTTTGTAAGAACTCAAATCAGGTTTTCCGGCAAATGGCACTTCAGTCATTTTGTTAGAAACACTTAAAACTGATGCAGCAAGTGCTGCTGGTTTAACCTGGCTTCCATTTTTATTTCTAGATTTCAACAAAGCACAGTCTTTCTTCCAATGACCCTTTCTGTGACAATAATTACAAATTTTGTCCAGATCACGGTTACTGTGGTCTGAAAAAAAACCACCAGAACGTGTTGAACGCCAGTTTGGAGCACTCATCCCATCGGTGTGATCTCCACCAGTATCCTTATGTGTCAAGACAAAATCATCAGCCAAAACTGCAGCTTCTGATACAGTTTTTACCTTCTGTTCATTAATGTACACTGCAATGCATTGAGAAACAGAGTTCTTAAATTGTTCAAGAACCATTAAATTACAGAGGTCACCAAGTGTTCCATCCTCAGAGGAAGTGCACCAACGATTGAAATGAATCTCCAAATCCCTTGCAAACTCTACATAAGTTTTGTCACCCTTTTTCCAGTTTCTAAACTTCTGCCTGTATGCTTCAGGGACTAATTCATACGCTTTCAGTATTGTAGCTTTAACCTTGGCATAATCCTGGCCATCAGCTAAACTCAACATAGAAAAAGCTTCCTGAGCACGACCAACCAAAACACACTGAAGCAAAACTATGCGGTCTGAATCAGACCAGTCTCTTGTCTCTGCAACCCTTTCCAACAAAGTGAAAAAAGTTTCGACATCCTTTTCACTAAACTTAGGCACCAAACGCAAGTCACTTAAAATGTCAGAGGCCTTACATTTTGAGTCCATAACACAAGATTCCGCAAACAATTTGCCGTCTTTCATCAGATTTAATTTCTCACTTTCTAAATGTATTCTTGCCAATTCAGTTTCCTGTCGTAGTTTTTCCAAAGCAAGAACCTTATCCAAATCAGCCTGCTGTCATAAAGTCTCCAAAGCCAACTCCTTTTCCTTCTCCAGTTGCATTCTTAACCTTAACATCTCTTTTTGTTGTTCAAAATCCAAAAATTTAGGCTTTACAACCTCTAAATCAAAATCTTCAGGCATTGAAGGCAAAGACAAAACGCCCATTTCAATTAAGTTTTCCCTTAAAATTGCTTTAACATTTTCTTTCAACCGCTTATCACCAACACTTATTTTAAAGTGCTCAGCAATTTTTACCAATTGTTCTCTAGAACACAGATCCAGAAATTCTGCTGATGGATTTTTATTAAAATCTTCAACAGACATAATTAAATTCCTAACCAGAAAACAATGTTTCAAAATTTAAAGTAAAGTGCTGACAATTTGTGCAACACAAAACAACCAACCTGAACCTCCCCTCTAACTGCCTATCAGACACTAACTAGCTCAACCCTAGTCTTCAGAGATCAGGGACGGTGGGTACTTATGCACTAAATACCAGTAGAGTGAAAAAAGCGACCAGAAAACTGGCAACCTTCTCAACACTACGGCTGTGCCCCCGAGACAATTGCTCTAACCATATGATCTCACACTACTATTTTGAGCACATGAATCCCAAAGGGGAGACACGCTGAGGCCTAAAGGAGAACCAGTTCAGATCAGTCATACTTAATTGCACAAACCAGTCAACAATCACACTTACCATTAGAGTCGTCAGAAGAAATGAAAGCAAACTACTTACCCCAAACCAGAAAAAGAAGAGAAAAAAAACATTTCTCTAAAAATAACTCAAGATTCCCACACTAACTTCCCAAAAAGCTTACTAACTGAAAAAACTGTCGCGCCAAACTATAACATAAATTTGAACGAGCCCCCAATTTGTTATGGTCTGGCTCTAGTACCATAACAAATGAAAGGGAAGCAACGCGTGGGATAACTTAAAATAGGATTTATTTAACAAAAGTCATAACTGGTTGGGGAGGAAAGGGAAAAAAAGAGGAGAGGTTGACAGACAAAGAGAAAAAGGGCTGTGTTGGTGAGAAAAAGGTGGTGCATTTTAAGCTGATCTGATGTCATTCATGGAGACACTGGCCAGCTGCCTCCACTTCCAATCAGCACCAATCAGAAGATCTGGAGCAGGGATGCTAAACCCCAAAGGAATAGCCTTGGGCCGTAACACTGGCAATTATGATTGTAGGAGTGAGTACTTTTACATCTACTTTCATGGGAGAAATTCTGTTACATGTCCTAACTTGTGTGGAACGGTACATGGCTGTTGTTCACCCTGTCATCTACCGGACGTCCAGGAACGCCCGCGGGTTCAGGATAAGAAAAATAATCATCAGCTGTGTCTGGATGCTGTGCTTTGGACTTTTATTCCTGAATGCTGATGCATCTGGTGCTTACATAGCCTTAGCAGTAATATGTATTATGGTTTTCGCAATCATGATCATAAGTTTCTGCAGCATCTCTGTTCTCTGCATTCTGATGCATCCAGGACCAGGAGAGGGTGGTGGAGAAAAACTCAGGGTCACCCAGTCAAAGCAGAGAGCTTTCAACACCATCACAGCCATACTGGGAGTGCTGGTGTTGTGGATAATTTGGGTAATTGTTTCAAATGCACTGAAAAATTCATCCCTGCTGAGCAGAGACGCAAGCTGTGTTATCCTGGCGATTGCAAACTGGTTTAATCTGCCCATCAGTCTGATAGCTCCTCTGCTCTACCTGACCAGGTCAGGAAAACGGTTCTGTTGCTGGTAAAACATGTAGCTGCCAAAACACAGAAATAAGAAAGATATGAATGACTTCATATGAAATCAAAAGTTATTTAGACTATTCAAGACAACCTTCAAAGAGATAAAGTTTTATTTCCTCTTTTGTCTTAATTTATATAGTGCTTGTCTATTGTTACAAATTATTATTTGTAGGCAGACTCGGGTTTAAATTTTGACATTTAACCCTTTTTAGCTCATTTCTTGCATAGATTTGTTGATGTGTTTTTTGTGTGTGTTAGTTGTTATGGACTGGTCCTCAAATCCTGCAAAGACAAGCAGATATAGTCCATGGATGGATAACTCTGATGTCAAAACGGTAGATTTGCTGTATGACTGTTTTAAGTGCACCAGAATAAAAGGAAATTTCCTTTTAGTATGAAGGTGTTACTACTGAGAAACTAAAATTTCTGGATCTCAGAAATCGCTAATGTGGCATTGCTGTGTAATAAAATGTCACTTCTGTTTTATGTAAGATTTTCTGTAAGCTAATAAATATTTACACACTTGTCTTTTAGTGTTTTCACTTCCTGATCATGTCACAAATGTTCAAACACGACCTGCACCAGTTCAGAATAAAATGTTGATTCTCTGCTGCTTTAGTTTGAATCCAACTAATTTATCTAAACTCTGAACTGAATCATTGATTCAACTCTTTAAAATGTCTAAATCAAAGTTGTCATATTCATGTTGTTCAGCATTGGTTGACATTTTTAAAAAAAACTTTCATGTTTGGTTTAACTATAAATGTTTTAATATGCAAATTGCTAACTAGATTGATAGACTATGAATATACCAAACCCATTAAGTTTGTGCCAAGCTGCTCACTTTGAATAAATGCATAATTTTTTATTATCATTTACATCATGTTGAATTTAATAGTCAGTTCTGACACTGATAAAGGAAGGAGCCTCAGCAGCACTCAGGTCAAAACCATCACAGCTTCACAGCATTTTGGAGATTAGCAACACACACTGGGTTTGGACAGAAAGGCCACCAGGAAAAACAAACATCAGCAGCAGCAAGGTACGTTTTAATAAGAATACTTTTAGAAAGGAAAATAGGATGTTACCTTCTTTATTTAGATGCTGTTGCTTCCTTTTTAACCTGATCAGATTTATGTTGAGAAAATTAGTTTGAGATCATTGAGCTTCAGTTGTTCAGATTCATCAGCCTTCAGATTTAATGTTTGCTTCATTCTGGATGATCCTGTTTGTCAGATTTGTAGTTTATAAGCTATTAAATCATGAGGACAATGAACAACTGTGCATTTATAAGCAAGATACAAGATATTTTAAATATATATCTCTATTTGTATATGAACATTTTTCTTGGTTTTGGTTAAATTCCATAGATTCACAAAAAATTAAGTTTATCTTGATGATCCAGATATTTCTAACTTATATATTCTGTACAGATTTTCACAAAGGTATGTTCAGTTTTTTTGAGTGCTTTACTTTATTTTTCAAAAATTTTTTTTTTTTTTTTTTGTTGCATTATTATTTTATTTGTTTAATGACTTTGTTTTCTAAAGATTGAATTTAAGAATCAAAAATCACATTTTTATATAACGGAGAATAAAAAAGTCACCTCTTTCAGTTTTATGGTTCAGGTAAATATGTGTCTAACTTTTGCTCTTTCCTTGTGTTTCTGTCTCCTCAGGTCCACATTCATCAGTCAGCATGTTGGTTAACTCCACCTCCAGTCTTGGTGATAATTTTGCATACTACTGCTCTGATTCAAGTAGTATTTTTGTCTTCCTTGCTATGATGGCAACTAAATGCTTCCTCATCCTCCCTCTCTGCCTGTTCATCCTCTACTTGGGCTTTCAACAATGGCGCCAGCAGCGCTCCTTTAAAACAGCAAGTCACTCTGACATCTTCACCTACAATCTGTCTCTGATTGAACTATTTTGGGCTCCTGGATCCATATTCTACCTTTGTGGGATGCAAATGAATAATCTGGCAATGTTGATTGTAGGAGTGAGTACTTTTACATCTACTTTAATGGGAGAAATTATGTTTCATGTCCTAACTTGTGTGGAACGGTACATGGCTGTTGTTCACCCTGTCATCTACCGGACGTCCAGGAACGCCCGCGGGTTCAGGATAAGAAAAATCATCATCAGCTGTGTCTGGATGCTGTGCTTTGGACTTTTATTCCTGTATGTTGATGTATCAGGTCCTCACATAGCCTTAGCAGTAATATGTATTATGGTTTTCGCAATCATAGTCATAGGTTTCTGCAGCATCTCTGTTCTCTGCATTCTGATGCATCCAGGACCAGGAGAGGCTGGTGGAGAAAAACTCAGGGTCACCCAGTCAAAGCAGAGAGCTTTCAACACCATCACAGCCATACTGGGAGTGCTGGGCTTGTGGATTATTGCAGTAATTGTTTTGAATGCACTGAGAAATTCATCCCTGCTGAGTAAAAATGCCACCTGTGTTATCCTGGCGAGTATAGATTGGTTTAATCTGCCCATCAGCCTGATAGCTCCTCTGCTCTACCTCAACAAATCACGAAAACGGTTCTGTTGCTGGTAGAACAAGTCCAATCAAGTCCAATCAATTCCAATCAAGTCTACTTGTATGGTACATTTCAAGTGCTATTCTCTGTAGTATATGCCAAAACCCGGCTTTATTGTTCTCAGCAAGTGTGCTCAGTTTAGCTATTTTCAAATTGCTGAATTAACCTGTTTTGTGTGAACAAATGTCAATATATTCCCTTCATTACCACCAGTCTGTTGTCAGGTGTGTTATTCGGGGTGGAAAACTTTTGGTAACCACTTCCCTTATCTTGGCTGCATGTTGGGTTCTGGCTCATTTCCTTAAACATTAAACTTTGCAAATGGATAACTAGAAAGATAATGAAAATATACCTCTAGTTAGCCACCCATTATGTCCACATTTGTGTATGATAAAAAAAATGGTTAAATGTACTGTACCTATATAGTGCTTTTCCAGTCATTTTGACCACTCAAAGCACTTTACACTTGAGTCACATTCACCCAGTTTCACTCAAACACAGTTATACACTGATAAGCAGATCGGTAGGCAATTTGGGGTTAAGTGCCTTGCTCAGAGGCACATTGACATGTGGCAGGTGGAAGCGAACCTACAACCTTCTGATTGCAAAACGACTACTCTACCAAAGAGCCACAGTCGCCCTGATAGGTATTGTCTCAACCTATATAAAAAGAACAACGGACAACGTTGCTGAGTTTTCAACCCAATTCTTGCAAGAATTGAGCAGGCACAGAGGATCAGCCCCTACAAGCAGATCTCCTTGTGTTCTGCCATTCTGCTGCAGAACTTGTTTTTTTATTAGCAGAGAAGGGGAGTGAATGGAATGTGGGAGAGTGATCTTAACAAAACTGGAGGCTACCCTGATAACAGGAAAAGATAAACAGAACTAAACTCTACACAGACAGTTTTACAACTAAGGAGTATCTCAGGAAAGCCCCCTAAAGAACACTTGTGCAAACATGTGTGAGTTCAAGGAAAGGTCTTACATACAGTTTATCAAGTTCCTCCTCTCTGGGGTGAGAACACTAAACCTTAAAACTAAACAACAACAAGCAATATAAAACTACTAGTGTAACAAAGATAACAAAACATAATTCTAACATTTCCCTTCTGTTTATCATTTTTACATAAAATCTATGCAAAATCTAAGAAAAAGAAAAATGGATTACTATAAAAAGGAATATAATGTATAAAAGAAACAGTAGAAACCCAAATGCATATTTTTTCTTCATCACTAACACCACTTGTTTTCACATTTTCAGTGTAGGAGACATTAAGCAAATGATTTAATCTGTTTATTAATTACAGGACATCGTCATATGTTCCTGGTTTCAGTTCATCTTCATCCTTCTGGAGCAATATGTAGTCCTCATGTGTGTCAGAGGTCACCCTGACCATCTGATAGCTGATCATGGCAGTGTTAAATGTCTTTAGCTTCATGCTAAGAAGACATGGAATGATGCAGGTTGTGAAAAGACAGAATAGGATCAGTACAGTCAAGATGGGTGTTCCAATCTTCAACAAAAGCTGCCACCAGGGTCCGGAGTTGAGCCAAGAAACAAAGTCAAAAGGGTGTGATCCAGGAGTTGCACTTTCCATAGATTCTAAGCTCTTCCAATTCATGCAGGGCGTCATGAATGTTCCACCAGTTCCTGTCTCATCAGGGATGAATGTGCAGCACGTTGAGCATATGATCTTGCACACAACTCCTTGAGAGGCTGTGAGTAAACCTAACACAACACGGTTTTGCAGGACCATGTTTCTCAATGTAGTCAGCTCTTTCATGGTGCCGTTGGCTAGCTGGTGTGTGTTGTTGATGAGGTGCAGTAGGGCGTACCTGTTAATCTCAACATGGTCTCAAACTTCAGCTACTCCCACCCATGGGAATAGGCCTTGCATAAACTTTTCTCCGCCGCCCCAGATCCTGAATTTCCAAGGAACTTCAGATTTTGTAGCAAGGCCTCCCCACCTTTGGACTTTCGGCATGACGTCTCTCTTGGTGCGGTAGTGTCCATGACTGGTAGAGTCCTGAGCCTTTTTCAGAAAAGCCACTGGGTTGGAGAGGGGAACCAGAGCACACAGTCCTCCCCAATTCCTGGGAAGGGAAGCATAGGTAGTGTGTCTACACAGAAAGTACCAGTCTGCCATTGTCCAGGATCTTCTGTCCCCTGGGACATTGGTGCTACAGATGGTGTATTTTTGGCGTCCCCTGGTCTCGCTGCCAATGTAGAACTTCCTCACCTTGAACAGGTTAGGGCTGGAACAGTTGTGGTCGGACTTTCATCTTATAGAACATGCAGTGCTGATGTGGTTCATCTCTTTGCAGGCTTCACAGTCGAAAAAGTCTGCCTTCTTGTTACAGAAACTGTAGATTTTGTTACACAGGTTCCATGGGATCATCTCCAAAAAGGTGGTGCCATTGTTATACACATTACATACTCTTGACTTAAGACTAGCCAAAGTGATTACTTCTGGTAGTCAGAGGTCCATCTGTGGCACGGGCAAGGTATCACCTATGGGGGAACACGGAGCGTTGTCCAGTGGTGTCATGTGCAGATACTCATTGGGAAATAGTTTGAAATAGTTTTGTCTTTCCCAAATATCCTTGACATTAGATGATTTGATGTGGCCTAGATGTGTGCTTACTCCATATAAGTAAAATTGTTGTTGTGTGGTTATGTTTCCAGGTCTCAGACCAGAGTTGTGTGTGGAGAAGGGTAGCTGTGCACACACATAGTAGTTGGTCTCATTTCCCTCATATGCAGTCCTGTTCATCAGTTGCCACCACAGACTGGTGCTGTAGTCATGTGGATGAGTCTGGAGGGAGGATGGGTCTACTTCTCTCCTTGTCCCTTTGAGGGTGAGACCACTCTCTGTCCAAAACAGTAGACATGCTGCAGTCACAACACAGCAGAGGATCCACCTGGCATGTGGGAGCCTCACTGCTGCTCAGAGTACAGAGATGTCAGGTCCCCCAGGTTAGCAGAGTGAGGATTTGTCGGTTTCTTCACTGACGTTGAGACAAACTACCCTAAACGGTAGAACCCCTTTGAAGTCAGGCTTCCCCGTCACTCTGAGTTAGGGGTCTAACACCCTGTGCAACTTACAGTGACTCAGATGTATCCAACTAGGTTTCTCAGCAATCTTTACTGTGGTTGGTTTGGTTATCAGCACTTGGAATGGTCCCTCCCACCTTGGACTGGCCCAGTTCTTACTTTTTATGACTTTAACATAGACCTAGTCTCTTGATGGGAGTGTTTTCCTGTGGGAGAGGAGAGTCAGAGGACAGTAAATTTGCATTTGACACCTCTTTCTGTTTCAGAGTCCTGATCATATAATCTCCCAATGTTTGCTCCTCATCTGCTTTCTGTAAGTCTGCAGAAAACATAGGTAATTTGTATGGTCTTCCATGAATTATTTCAAATGGTTTTAGCCCTTCCTGTGTAGGTGTAATTTTCATGTACAACTTTACCAAATCTTAACATTCTGGCCACGGCCTGCTGGTTGTTTTCATACATTTTCTCAATCTGCTTTTCACTGTTCCATTTGTTCTTTCCACCAGGCTTGCACTCTGACTGTGACAGGCACAGTGATTTTTCAATGTCATTCCTAATTGAGTAGCCAAATTTTGTATCACCTTGTTTACACAATGTGGCCCATTATCACTATAAATAGTTTGTGGTATGCCATGTGTTGGAATAATAGTTTTGCATATAGCTTTAGCTACTGTCAGAGCATCTGCATGCTTTGCAGGGACTATTTCAACCCATTTAGAAAATGCATCAATTATTACCAAACAATATTTATATGGTCCACTTTGTATATTTTTAATAAAATCCATATGCATTGTCTGGAATGGATAAGAAGGTTTTAGGAAACTTCTTCTTTTTGGTCGGATGTTTCCTTGAGGATTATTTTTAACACAAACTGGTCATGCAGTACAAAACTTTTTAAAATAAGAATTTAATCCATATGTGGTAAAAGGCTGTTGTATTATTGGTACCATCTCCCCATGTTGATACATGACAAGATTCGTGTGTCAATACTGCTGCCGCCTTAAATAGGGATTTTGGTAAAACGGGTTTGCTACTTATGTGGAAAATGTTTTCAGCATTTATTGTTGCTCCTTTTACTAATGTTTATGGATCTTCCAATAATGTAGGTTTCGAGATCCTTTCCCTGTGTGTCTGGCCATCCGCAGACTTCACCCAAACTGACTGTTTTGGAGATTTTAAATTTGGAACCTTTGTTTTAATAACAGTCCTGCATGCGCCAGTATCACACAGGAAAACAACCTCAGGTGTTTCTCCTGCCAGAGGGCCATAGTTGGCCCTTCTGCAGAACACTGTTCTTACTCTTTCTAAATAAAAATGACCATCCTGAAATTAAACTACAATCTTTAATCTTCTAATTCAATATTTCATTGTAATTTTGATGATCATCAAGCAATCAAATCTAGATTAAAGGGTTTACAGCTGACAATGTAATTTTTAAAATATTAAATGATTAATAATTTGATCAGTTACTCAGTTTTGCTGCCTGTTAAATTTACATGTCACTTTCTTACCTTTGAATCATTTTTAGCTCATTTCTTGCATAGATTTGTTGATGTGTTTTTTTTGTGTGTTAGTTGTTATGGACTGGGGTCCTGTCATAATGGCTGCTGGAGATAGAAACCCCTCCTCAAATCCTGCAAAGACAAGCAGATATAGTCCATGGATGGATAACTCTGATGTCAAAACGGTAGATTTGCTGTATGACTGTTTTAAGTGCACCAGAATAAAAGGAAATTTCCTTTTAGTATGAAGGTGTTGCTACTGAGAAACTAACATTTCTGGATCTCAGAAATTGCTTGGTAGCCTAATGTGGCATTGCTGTGTAATAAAATGTCACTTCTGTTTTATGTAAGATTTTCTGTAAGCTAATAAATATTTACACACTTGTTTTTTATTGTTTTCAATTCCTGATCATGTCACAAATGATCAAACACGACCTGCACCAGTTCAGAATAAAATGTTGATTCTCTGCTGCTTTAGTTTGAATCCAACTAATTTATCTAAACTCTGAACTGAATCATTGATTCAACTCTTTAAAATGTCTAAATCAAAGTTGTCATATTCATGTTGTTCAGCATTGGTTGACATTTGAAAATAAACTTTCATGTTTGGTTTAACTATAAATGTTTTACTATGCAAATTGCTAACTAGATTGATAGATTATGAATATACCAAACCCATTAAGTTTGTGCCAAGCTGCTCACTTTGAATAAATGCATCATTTTTTTATTATCATTTACATCATGTTGAATTTAATAGTCAGTTCTGACACTGATAAAGGAAGGAGCCTCAGCAGCACTCAGGTCAAAACCATCACAGCTTCACAGCATTTTGGAGATTAGCAACACACACTGGGTTTGGACAGAAAGGCCACCAGGAAAAACAAACATCAGCAGCAGCAAGGTACGTTTTAATAAAAATACTTTTCACCCCAAAGAAGTATATGCTCTTATTCCACTCCAAACTGCCCATCCCAACCTTACAGCTGCAGAAGGAGAGTGGGTTCACCCATCGCTCTGCTGAGATGTATCAATGTCTAAAATTTCTTTTCTGTTTTAGAAAGGAAAATAGGATGTTACCTGCTTTATTTTCTTTTGTTTTTTGAGTGCTTTATTTTTATTTTATTTTTTCAAAATTTTTATTGATTTTTTTGTTGCATTTTTTTTATTTTTTTATTTAATGACTTTGTTTTCTAAAGATTGAATTTAAGAATCAAGAATCACGTTTTTATATAATGGAGAATAAAAAAGTCACCTCTTTTAGTTTTACTGTTCAGGTAAATATGTGTCTAACTTTTGCTCTTTCCTTGTGTTTCTGTCTCCTCAGGTCCACAAACATCAGTCAGCATGTTGGTTAACTCCACCTCCAGTCTTGATAATAATCTTGCATACTCCTGCTCTGATTCAAAGAATATTTTAATCTTCATTGCTATGATGGCAACTAAATTTTTCCTCATCCTCCCTCTCTGCCTGTTCATCCTCTACTTGGGCTTTCAACAATGGCGCCAGCAGCGCTCCTTTAAAACAGCAAGTCACTCTGACATCTTCACCTACAATCTGTCTCTGATTGAACTATTTTGGGCTCCTGGATCCATATTCTACCTTTGTGGAATGCAAATGAATAATCTGGCAATTATGATTGTAGGAATGAGTACTTTTACATTTACTTTCATGGGAGAAATTCTGTTTCATGTCCTAACTTGTGTGGAACGGTACATGGCTGTTGTTCACCCTGTCATCTACCGGACGTCCAGGAACGCCCGCGGTTTAAGGATAAGAAAAATCATCATCAGCTGTGTCTGGATGCTGTGCTTTGGACTTTTATTCCTGTATGCTGATGCATCAGGTGCTTACATAGCCTTAGCAGT
Source organism: Xiphophorus hellerii (assembly GCF_003331165.1). Classification (NCBI taxonomy): domain Eukaryota; kingdom Metazoa; phylum Chordata; class Actinopteri; order Cyprinodontiformes; family Poeciliidae; genus Xiphophorus; species Xiphophorus hellerii. The sequence continues at coordinate 26,590,295 of NC_045685.1, forward strand.
AATATGTATTTTGGCTGTTGCCATCATGATCATAAGTTTCTGCAGCATCTCTGTTCTCTGCATTCTGATGCATCCAGGACCAGGAGAGGGTGGTGGAGAAAAACTCAGGGTCACCCAGTCAAAGCAGAGAGCTTTCAACACCATCACAGCCATACTGGGAGTGCTGGTGTTGTGGATTATTGGATTAATTGTTTTGAATGCACTGAGAAATTCATTACTGCTGAACAAAAATGCAACCTGTGTTATTATGGCGAGTGTAGATTGGTTTAATCTGCCCATCAGTCTGATAGCTCCTCTGCTCTACCTCAACAAATCACAAAAACGGTTCTGTTGCTGGTAGAACATGTCCAATCAAGTCTACTTGTATGGTACATTTCAAGTGCTATTCTCTGTAGTATATCCCAAAACCCAGCTTTATTGTACTCAGCAAGTGTGCTCAGTTTAGCTATTTTCAAATTGCTGAATTAATCTGTTTTGTGTGAACAAATGTCAATATATTCCCTTCATTACCACCAGTCTGTTGTCAGGTGTGTTATTCGGGGTCCTTACTGAACTTCGGTTTGCTGTACTTCATAGACGTGGTGCAGAGAAAAGCTGCAAAAACACAAAAACAACATGCAGTCACCAATTATGAAACAAATGATAAACATTACATTTTGTCAAATATCATCACACAAACACATAAAAATAACATAATAAATAAAGGCAATGAAAACATGAGCAAGAATTTTCTACAATTTTAAGAATTTGCTCAGAATCTTTCTTTTCCTGTGATGTTCTGCTAATGGAAATGTTTTGCCACCTATTGGTTAGATATGGGTATTGCATGTCTTTGTTCAAATTAATTTCTGTCTGGTCAGGTTTTAATTCTTCATAAAATCGAACTTCTTTTAATTAACCACCATATTCTATGCCAATTTTGACCTTTTGCTTCAATAGCTTTTCTAGCTTTTGTGTATATTGTCTAACTTCAGTTTTAGTTTAGTTTTAAATGCAGTGACACATCTGATTATTTTAATAAACCACCTGTCATTGTGTTCAGATCGTTTGAATTTTGTCATGTGGAAAAGATTAATAAAATCTAAGAAGAATCTCATGGAAACGTGATAATAAAGTTTCATTGATCTAATAGTTTGAAGGAGAAATGGTGAAAATACCATTTACTTTGTGCCTACGCTGGTTTAATGGTGATATCCTGCATTTCTATTTATACACTTAAGGTGTTTTAAACAATGCAAAGCAGGAATCTGTACTGAGAGGTTTAAATTATGTTTGACATTTTAGACACACCTACCAGGAAATCCTGACTGGTCATGTGTGTGAAAACCAGTGACTGCTACAGTGTGAACTTCAGTAATAAACTGGAGACAAACAATGAACGCTGACTTTGGATAAATCCAAATCTAATTAAATTAACTGCTACATCAAAAAGGTGAGCTTTGCTTAAATGATACATTTTTATTTTGTAGAAATTAAACAACGCATTGTAAAAGAAGGTAAAATATATTTTTGGCTTTTTGTAAATTAAATTTTTGTCCAGCTTTTAAATGTCTTGACCTGTAAAAAACAAGTTTGGAAACTTATAAACAAATTAAATCCTGATTAGAAAAATGAATGTACTTTATAAAATTTGACTTTCTTTCAATGTTTTTAAAGTTTGTCTGTAATTTTAAATATATATATACAGTATATATATATATATATATATATAACTAAGAAACTTGGTTAGGGTATGGTTACCTACCCTAACCCTACACGTTTTTCTTTCTTTTGTGTTTTCTTACTTTGAATCGGCTGATGTAGCGTTATGCTCTGGCAGCAGGTAATAAAGGCTACACTCTGTTAGTGTTTAAATAAATATTCTGCCTTTTGTACCTTCACTTTGACTGATTGCTGATGTTTTTCTGCCTGTTTGCAGCAGATATGTTCAATTTCACAAACACCATCAGTGACGTCCAGCTCTCCACATGTGATTTCATCGTTTTGGGGAACAGTGTGATCAAGGTCGTCATCCTCCTTCCTCTCTGCACCTGCGTTCTCTACCTGGGCGTCAGGCGATGGCGGCAGCAGCGCTTTTTCCGGAGCCACTCCGACTTGTTCACGTTCCATCTTGCTGCCATGGAGCTCTTCTGGGTCTTTGGGTTCTTCTGCTTCATTTGTCACGAGTGTCCCGTATTTACATCATTAGGAAACTGTGCAATTCTTGTTGCTTTCTATGGAGAGATCTTCTTTCATGTTCTGACATGCGTGGAACGGTACCTGGCTGTAGTTCACCCCATCATCTACCATAAACTAAAAAGCACTCGTGGATTCAGGATCAAAGTTCTCAGCATTGGTGGTGTGTGGCTGCTGTGCTTTGGACTCGCGCTTATAAATTTAGCCGTTCACTCTGAGTATAACTCTGTGCCTTTGCTGTGCATTTTGATCATCTCCATTCTTTCCACGTCTTTCTGTAGCTTCTATGCTCTGTGTGCTCTGATTCGCCCAACGCCTGGCCTTGAAAAACGCGACCAAATTGACCCATCGAAGCGCAGAGCTTTTCACACCATCATTTGTCTGTGGAGCATACAGTGTTTGTGGTTTGTTTTCCTTCTGCTTCGGGTTATTGAGGGAAAATCACTTCTGTTTACTTCCACCGCCCAATGTTTAGTAGATATGGCTTTGAATGGCTTTAATCTGTGCAGCAGTTTGGTATTACCACTGTTGTTTCTCCATAGAGAAGGAAAACTAGCATGCAACTTTAATGATCAACAGTAAGATGGGGTAACTGTTTTTACAGATTACAGATGTTTTTTTTTTCCTTTGGTCTTTTTGTGATACACAAATAAATATTTTATTGGCTGACTTGTATGCACACCAACATGATTTTATGTTGAAAATCCTACATATGCAAAAATATCTAAAAGACAAAAAAAAAGTCCAGAATGACATGTTCAGCACTGCAGGAACGAATTGCTTTAGTTTGGTAAAATGTTGATGATTAAACTATTTAAAAGTTTGTTTGAAAACAAAATTCACTGCTGAAATAAAAAAAAAAAATCACTAGAGGTTCAGTTTTTTGTTTGATTTTATATATTTACAGATCAAACTGTGAAAATAAAATGTATCAGTTTGTTGTCAGAATTTTATAAATCACATCTGTATCAGCACAGTGAAAGTTTATTGACTATGTATTAAAAGTTCTCTTATTAAAAGGTAGAAACACTGAATCAGTCATTCAGAGAATGATTGTCTTTGAGATGTTTTATTCAAGGGTCAAAGAAAAGGCCGTTGAGATTCTCAGAGAAAAACCAGAATGAAGAAACAAGCACATAAATTTATAACCCCCAGTAACGTGCACAAATCACACTTCTCTGCAGAAACTTTCCATCAGCGGATATAAAAATACGATACAGTCTGGTTCATGTCTAGTTTCACATCTGTGACCTTTAACAACAACATTTCAAACAAAGTTCAGAATGACAAACATAACGTCTGAGAAATATCCGGTTATAAGTTCTGCTTCCAGAAAGTCAAAGTCAAAGTTTGGCAACTGGACAGTTTTATAAAGTAAGTCAAAAATGAGTAGCAGTACAATTCATTTGACTAAAATAAATGATCAGTTATATTTTGGAGAAAATATGTTAAATGACTCCTCTAAAGTGGAGAGGCTGACGACTTTAGTGCCCAGGTTTTAAGAAAGTGAACCAGAGAGTCTCCAAACCTTTCAGCTTTTCTGGGAAAACTTTCAGGGGTTCCAACTCCAGTCCTCAGCAGCTCCTATCCTGTCTCTCTTGTCCAACACCTGAATCAAATGACTGAATTCCCTCATCAGCATCCTGCAGCTCTGCAGAGGCCTGGCAATGAGCAGCTTGTTGCATTCAGGTGAGTTAGAAAAGGGACACTTCTAAAAGTTGCTGCACAGTAGCTCTCGAGAACTGGTGTTGCTCTAAGGCAGGGCTGCTCAAGTCTAGTCCTGGACTTGAGCAGGACTTTGGGGTAAGCATCCATTGGTCCATTGGGTTAAGCATCCTTACCCCAACGGACCGGGATCAGCTCTGAACAGACCTGCTAACGAGCCATTAATTTGATTCAGGTGTGTTGGAGCAGGGGTGCATCTGAAAGTTGCAGGATGGTAGATCTCCATGACTGGACTTGAGCTCCCCTGCTCTAAGGTCTTTGTTTTCTAACAATGGATTCAGCAGGAAGCTGGAGTTCCTGGAAGGCTTTTGGTGATAATTGATGGTTGCATGCTCAAAGCAAGAGCTGTGTCTACATTCTTCCCACAAACATTTGCAAGAAATAGCAGCAAGTAATAACGTTGAAGAAAGTCCAATCGATTCACTTTTATTCCAGTCAGCTGTTTTTAAAATAGTAAAGTTTTAGTAAAGCGAGTTTTAGAGGTGACATTGATTTAACAGTTTGTTTCTGGTTCTGTTTGATTTATATTGAAAGTTTTTTTTTATTTTATTAAATAAATAATGTGAGTTGTTAGATAACATTTTTAAAAAATCATTATTTGATTTGCATCATGCAAAATGTTTCATGTGACAAACATTTTTACCACAGAGACACATCCAACAGAAACAGAAACGTTTGGAGACGTTGGCTTGAAGCAGACAGGAAATAATACGGCTGGCTCAGTAAAGTTCAGCCTTCTTAGTGATTACACAAACATTTTTCTAAATAAATTTTAAATTGTATTAATTATTATTACTTAAATGAGTAACTTGTAAAACTAATGTTTCATGAAATGTTAATGTTTGTTGTCACTGTTGTTTTCAAGTCAAAATCAGCGAAGGAACAGGAAAAAACACATCACACAGAAGACATGATGCTCATACTAAATCATGGATGAATCTGAAAACCAATAATCAAATCAATTGGTGATGCAATGTAAAGTTCATCGACTGACGTAATTTTGAGTTAAGTGGCTGATTGGTGTTTTTGTTGTGTCGTCTTCACAACAATGTTCATGAATGCAGCACAGAGAAAGTACATGTTCTAAATAAATGAGTGTGAGCTACAGGGTGAAACATAATGTCCTCATCTGGTCCTGTATTATTTTAGGAAACGGATATTTGCCTGGAGAAATTAACCGTGAAGCAATCAGAGACTGTGAATCTGTTTTGACTGTTAAAGACCCTGAAGTCCAGCTCCTATCTGTGCTTTAAAGACGCACCAGCGTTAAAACTGGAACCCTGCAGGCTTTCAGTTCCAGACAAACAGAGGAGAACAGCTCTGCACAGGTGAGTTAAATATATTTACCTGGTTAATGTCGCATCTTTGTGAGCACAGCATTTAAAAGGCATATTTTATGTATGCTGTGGTTTGTTGTTACTCAAACTATTTTCACTTTTTCTTTATCTGATTTTTTATTCTTTTTTCATTTTTCTTTTCATTTATATGTACAAACTAAAAATTCAGCATTATTTCAAAGTAAATCAAAAATTATTTCATTAAAATAAAAAGAGGTCAGATCATATATTTCACCATCTAACTGACTAAATAATTATTCAGGCATAAAACAAGTCCAAAAATAAATTAAGTGAGAAGAAAAACAAGTTCAGACTGAATTGTGGTTTGCTGATGTTACATGTTGTCTCACTTATTTTTCTAATTGTTAATGTCATCTACCAACATTTAAGTCTTTTTTGTCAAAAATGTGAAACTATGAGACTAGAAATAATTTAATTTTATTAGCTAATGATTGAATTTAGTTCTTAGTCAATCAAAGGTTAACTTTTTAACTCAAGGAACCGAAAAACATGATTTCTTCATAAATTATAAGTTGAAAAAGTTCACCTTTTTCTGTTTTTTTTGTCATTAGAAATGTCAGAATTTCTCATCTTTTGCTTTAATCGTGTCTTTCTTGCTGCTCCCTCAGGTATCTAACTGAACAATTATGTCCCTCAAATCTTCTGCCATTGGAAATCTCAAACTTCACATTAACTTTGCTTCATCCAACGTCTCTGATCCGCATGTTTTTGGCAGATGCTATAATTTCACAGCTGTTAGACACATGATATCATCTTTGTTCGCCACCAACGTCCTCCTCATCGGCCCGCTTTACTTCATCGTCCTTCATTTGGGCTTTCAACAGTGCAGAAAATGCTGTTCTCCACCATCTGCACCATCAAGAAGACAGTCTGACCTCTTCACCTACAACATGGTCGCCATGGCACTGATTGAAGTCGTGGCGTGCGGCCTTTACGTAGCTGGCATGTACACCGCTGTCTTTGAAGTAGCAGAAATTGGATTTTTTATCTTTTATGTGTGCTGGTATGTGAAGTTGTTCTTTCACACGCTGACCTGTATCGAGCGCTACCTGGCGGTTGTTCATCCTGTCACGTACCTGGGTCTGAAGAATGAGACTGGCAGCCGGATCCGCAGCACCGTCATCGGTTTCACT